>NC_133620.1:9952217-10089717 GCF_048593235.1 Sminthopsis crassicaudata | reverse complement strand
AATCGACTATGAATTCCTGAGGGATAGACTTTCTCTAGAAGAAATCCTTTGGTCATTAAGATTTTTGGTCCAGGAGTGTTTTTTTTTTTTGCTTTACTTTTAAAGGGTTCCCTCTCTTTAAGTGTTCCCCATAAATTTGTTTTCTCATTCATTGGAACCACTAGGAAATCTCTTGCAAAAAAAATAGTTCTTTGCAATAGAGTCTTTTTTTTTAATTAAAGATTTTTATTTTCAAAACATATGCATGGAAAAAAAAACATGCATGAATAATTATTTAACATTAACCCTTGCAAAATCTCATGTTTTTCTCCCCTTTCCCCACTCCTTCCCCTACATGGCAAGTAGTCCAATATATGTTAAACATGGTAAAAAAATATGTTAAATCTAATATATCCATATGTATTTATACAATTATCTTACTGCACAAGAAAAATCAAATCAAACTGGAAGAAAAATGAGAAAAAAAAGTAAAATGCAAGCAAACAACCACAAAAAGAGTGACAGTACATTATATATATATATATATATATACATATATATATATATATATATATATGTATATATATATATATATATATACACAGTGCTATATCAGTTCTCACAGTCCTCTGTATGTGTGTAGATGACTCTCTTCATCACTGAACAATTGGAACTGGTCTGAATCATCTCATTGTTGAAAAAAGTCTCGTCCAACAGAGCTGATCATTGTATAGTCTTAGTTTTGCCACGGGCAATGATCTCCTGGTTCTGCTCACTTCTCTCAGCATCAGTTCCTGTAAGTCTCTCCAGGTCTTTCTGAAATAATCCTGCTGATTGTTTCCTACAGAACAATGATATTCCATAACATCCACATACCACAATTTATTCAGCCATTCCCCAAGTGATGGGCATCCATCCATTTCCAGCTTCTTGCCACTACAAAAAGGGCTGCCATGAACATTTTTGCACGTGTTTCCCTCCTTTAAGATCTCTTTGAGATATAAGCCCAGTAGAAACACTTGCAATGAATTCTGGAAGGCTTCAACCCATCCTATTCCCTACTCTAAGAACAATGTTTGTGCACATGAACCACAAAGAATAATTTCATCTTCTGTCTCCTTTCTCCACCACCACCCCCCATCACTCAAAATACACTTGGTCCAGCAGCCATCATGAAGGATTTCCAGTGAACCGCAAGGAAAATTGGGTTGCATTCGAGTGCTGATTTCCTCCAATCCGAGTACAAACAGGACTGTAATTTAGGATCATAGAACCAGAGCTGGAAAGAACCTCAGAAGCCTTCAGCTCATTTGACAAATACAGAAATTGAGACCCAAAGAGCTTATATGACTTCCCCAAAGTCACATATGTAATGTCAGAGGCAGAAAGTACATTCTGTCAGAGATTCTCTCTTTAAAAAAATAATTACTTCCAGTTCTCTTCCTCTTAGACTGATTGCATCTCCTTTGTTCTAGATTATTCTCTCAACAAATGGGAAGAATTGTTAGCATTTGGGATATAAGGAAGGGCACAGTCAATCCATTCCAAATTAAAGAAACTCTCTATATGGGAGGGCTAGTGGACTTATTTTGTGTAACACAAGAAATAGTGTATCCCAGGTATGGGGGTGGAGGTGGAAAGTAGATATCAAAGCACTAAGGCAGGAGAAACAAAGTCAGTTTCCAGGAATATGTCATACTGAAGTCCAGTTTGGTAGAACTGTGGGAAAAATTCAAAGAGAGGTTGGGCTGGCGGATCATTAATACAAATGACTATCAATGAAGGAAGTCTATCCATCTGTCCATGTGTATCTGTCTATCGATCTATATCCATCCATCTATATAGCCTTCCATCCGTCTATTTGTCTCTCTGTCTGTATACACACATACATATACACATGCACATATACATTTATACATATATACATTTACATATACAGATATATATATATGTGTGTGTATATATATATATATATATATATATATATATACATAATATACATATGCACATCACTACTGGTTATTTTTATGGTATGGGGACTTCCCAGTGTGAAAAGTACTTCCACTGGTGCAACTCAGTTGCTCAGTTATGGTTTATGGGCTTTGCTGACTGGATGGATGAGAAGTGAATATCCTCCATCCTCACAAGACTTGAACCAAGTCTTCCTGATTCCCAAGACTGGCTTTCTAACCAACTAGCGGCCACCATGTTACTCATCCTTTCTTAAAATCTTTACTTGGATCCTTACAGGACTCAGAGGCATTGGAAGAGTAGGTAGTAGTATTTTATAGAGGAAATGACTTCCCCCAGTTCCTGCTAATTTATTTTGTGAAGTTTCAGTTGGCCCAAGGATATAAGCTTGCCTCCAATGGTGGTCTAATTTCTGAAAACATCCCCCTCTCCCCCACAGGAAACTCATGGGTTGAATGCTTTTTCACCTTATTGGAAATAATGCCCTTATTATGAGGAAACAGTAATGTTTTAATGTGGGACCATTTTCCTATCTCATTAAAGTCTTAAAACACAAACACAATTTGAAGCTATTAAAGGCTCCCTCTAATATATAGTCTCAAGCAGCTGAAACTGAATTTCTAGAAAATTGGCCCCCAGTCTCTCAATCTCATTTTCACAATCTGGTGCTTTTGGAGGGGGGGGGCGGCATTAGAGGTTGCTTTGTTGTGTTGTTTTTGTCTTCAAACTGTTTCCTCTCTCAAGAGAATACAGCCCGGAAATGGATTCCAAATAGCAGATAAAACCTCTGGTCAAAAATTTTGCCCCCACAATCCAGGCCAAGTGGTTTAACCAACATAGCCCAACTGAAGGAATATTCAACAATCATTAAGGCTTAATGATTGTTAATTAAGGGATTTAGCCCTTGAGGTCCCATTCATCTCTAGACTGAGGCTCCCATGAAGTTCCTTCCTCATGAAGACAACATCCCTTTTTCTAGGGCACTTGTGTTCTCAGACACTAGAGCTCCTGGGGAGTGGAATTTTCAAACAATTTGCAGATTGAATGGGTATTGGAGGTCTAGAGACAGGGACTAATGGCAGCTCACTTACATATGGCACTTTTAAAGTTTGTACCTTATAGATAATATTGCGTTTGGTCCTCACAATAGCACCTGAGCTAGTGTTAGTAGTCACATTAGTGATGAGGAAGGTAAGATTGGCAAAGGTTACACAACTTACCCAGGATCACATAGGGAGCAAGTATAGGATTTGAACCCAGAACTTGCTGATTTCGAGAACAATTCTCTCCCCATTCTGCCACATGTTACAGCGATCCTAGTCCTGTTCATTGACATATTCAGGCACCTGTCGGCTCATTTCAATGCTTTTGTCTTTCCAAGCTGGTCATATTTCTTCTCAAGCTGCTGTTTCTTGGGTGGACTTGCATAATCATCTGCAAAAAGCCCCAATTCTGGGCGATAGAAAATCCATTGGGAACAATGAGACCATCATGAGATGAATCTTAACTTTCCATCTCCCCCCTCCTCCCCCCCTGCTCTGTCTGGAACAGAAAATTTGCTGGATTCTACCTGAATGTTATCAGCAAGCAGCTCCCCTGGAGAATGTCCCTAGTGAAAAAGAACCTCTTCAGATTGTAGAATGAATTGGTTCCGGTGACTTTGGGGCTCTGCCTTTGTGGTAAGAAGTGCAGTTTATACAGCTGAGCGCAGTATGGGGAGTTGGAAGGAATAATGATGAAAGACCAGAAGCCGAGAGACTTAGATGTGATGCTCTATTATTGTTCTTTCATCTTAATTAAAGGTCTCATCAATACCTTGGGCTTTTTCTTTTACTCTATTTCTACTTTGACTTCCCTCAAGCTTTTCAATATGATTTTTTAAAAATCCTGTTTTTGTCTGAGTCCTGTTCCTGCTCCATGGATTCTCTCTTAGCATTTTTCCTTCCAGTGGTGACTGAGTAAGATATAGCTGTCTTCTGCCATCTGCTGGTTTGCTGGTTTCAATTGAGAGAAAGAATGGAAGGAAGGAAGGAAGGAAGGAAGGAAGGAAGGAAGGAAGGAAGGAAGGAAGGAAGGAAGGAAGGAAGGAAGGAAGGAAGGAAGGAAGGAAGGAAGGAAGGAAGGAAGGAAGGAAGGAAGGAAGGAAGGAAGGAAGGAAGGAAGGAAGGAAGGAAGGAAGGAAGGAAGGAAGGAAGGAAGGAAGGAAGGAAGGAAGGAAGGAAGGAAGGAAGGAAGGAAAGGGAAGGGAAGGGAAGGGAAGGGAAGGGAAGGAAAGGAAGGAAGGGAGAAAGGAGGGAAAAGGGAAAGGGGAAAGGGGAAAAGGGGAAAGTGAAAAGGAAAGGATTCTCTAAGGTTTCATCATTGTCTTGTATTTGATCTAAATCACTGAATTGGCTTTATTACATTTTATAAACTGGTTGAACTGAACTGAACTTAACCTAACTCCCACCATTCGTCTTCTCTGACACACCTCTATCACTAGTTATCAAAATTCAGGTAGCAACTAGGAGTAGTGGAAGGTGACAGTATCTGGGGACCAAAGGGCAGAGGAGGCATTATAGCATGGTATGGCCTTCAACATGCCCTTGATCTTTGCTAACTGGATCATGCTGGGTAAAACACTGCCTGCTGCTTTAAAAAACACCACTCATCTTCCCATAACAAGACCCCTCTCCCCACCTCCACCAAAAATAGATACATAAACAAACAAATAATCACTTAAGCTCATATAGATAGGATCATCCACTTATATCTAGAAGGGATTTTAGAGGTCATTTAGTCCTTTCTACAAAAAAGGAAACTGAGTTTCAGAGATCTTCATTGACTCAGCCAAAATCACTCAGATCACTTAGATCATAGAAGTTTGTCTCTGATACCAAAGGTGATAGAGACCCACTGGAGTTTATTGAGGCAAAAAAGTGACAGAGACCTCCTAGATTAGAGTATGCTTGGAAATGAATGTCTCCTCCCTGGTGGCCTTCAAGTAAAAGGAAGATGACGGCCTGTCAGGTTGTAGAGGCATGTGCCAGGGCATGTGGCTCCAGAGGTCTATGGTAGCACAGATAGTCTCTGATCTTCCCTCCCTCCCTCTTTTTTCTTCCTTCCTTCCTTCCTTCCTTCTCTCCTTCCTTCCTTCCTTTCCTCCCTCCCTTCCTCCCCTCCCTCCCTCCTCTCTTGCTTCCTCTCCCTCCCTCTCTCTTTCCCTCCCTCTTTTTTCCTCCCTCCCTCCCTCTTTTTTCTTCCTTCCTTCCTTCACTCCCTACTACCCTCCATCTCACTATCACTTTAGAACTAGAAAAAAAAAATCTCAAGAGGTGATGTAGTTTGACTCCTTTATTTTACAGACAAGAAAACTGAGTCCTAGAAAGATTAGTTGGCTTGTCCAGGGGAATAGAAGGCAGAATGTTTCTAACCTAGATCCCCTAAATCCTAATACTGTTTGCTTTATAATATAGAAAGATTTCTGCCAATTTCTAAGTACTACGTATACATCAGCTATTGTTGTTTTTCACAAAGTCAATCAAAAAGAACTTAATTGCCTGCGGTATACCAAACATTCTGCTAGAGATTGGGGACATAAATGCAAAGGCTGCACCAATTCCTACTTTCCAAAAAGAAAATTCAGCATCTCCGAGTTGTAAGAAAACAGAGGGGCTGCCATGAGGCCTTGAATGAGAATCCCCCTGCATAAAACCAACAAGTAGCCAACCTGATTGGATCTGAAGATGCCCAGTGAGGGGGTAACCTTAGAGCTGAAAGGAACCTTAGAGCCTAGTCCTTTCCAACCTGAAACCTGAAATATCTAGAATTGCTCCCTTCTCCCTCCAATTTCTCAAGACATTTTGCTCTTCCCCTGCTCTCTCCTCATAATCTAGTTTGTGTATTAGTCCTTTGTCTATTTTTTAGGCTCAGCTTGCAATTCTTCAGCCGAGCAACTATGTCTTATGCATCGTCATCTTTACTCTTCTACTCAGGTCCACCCAATAGAGTCTACCAGTCCCTTCCTAGGACTGGAGATGCTTTATGCAAGGGGGGAACCATCTCTCTTAGACTTTCACCTAGTTAATGGACTAGCTCCCAGTGGTTTCTCACCACAGTCTTGGTTGAGAAAGGCACAAAAGGCTGAGTTCTGCAGATCCATGGTGAAAGTTTCAACGAGTGGAGTCAAGTCAAGCTTACTGGGGGCTATCATTGTGTTAATAATCCCCAGAGACACAGGTAGAAGCAAAAAAGAGGTGTTTACATTCTAATTATAGGCGCTTACATAGTAATGAAAAGAAATAATACATCAAAGAAGGTGAAAGGTAGGTGGGGGCAGCGGGAGGAGAAGGTCTCCATGTTGGATATTGGTAGAGAAAGGCTCCGGTAGGGAGCCCTGAGAAGAATGAGCATAAACAGTTATCCTGGGCGTGGCTTTGAAAAGGGGACTTTGGGGGTATATGATTGTCATGGAATATTATTGTACTGTAAGAAAGAACAAGCAGGATGATTTCAGAAAAACTTGATAAGACTTATATGAACGGATGCATGGTGAAGGGAATAGAACCAAGAGAACATTGGATACAGTAACAGCAATATTGCTCAGTGAAGAACTGTAATGACTTAGTAATACAATATCTGCCTCCAGAGAAAGAACTGTATTATTTGAATACAGATTGAACCATGCTATTGTTCACTTTCTTTTATTATTTTTTTTTCTTTTGAGTCTTCTGTACAAAATAAATAATACGTAAATGTTATATAATTGCACATATATAATGTTACACACTGTTTTGATTGCTTTCTGTCTCAGGGAGGAGGAGGGGAGGAAGAAATAGAATTTGGAACTCAAAACTTTATATTAAAAATGTTTTGATTATTTGAAATTTGAAATTCAAAAATTTTAAAAATACAAATTTGAGCATTTGAAATTTGAAAAATGTGAAATTTTTAAAAATACAAAAGTTAAAAAAAGAAAATAAAAAGGGGGCTTCCCAGAAGAATTGGGCAATTGAAGGATCACAAAGCCAGAGGGAAGGATTTCATTGGAGTCTACTAGGGCATTGTGGGAAAAACATCTTCCTGGTCAAAGTACGCTGAGAAATTAGATATATTCATGTGAAACTATATTAACAATAATTAAAATATGCATAGCTATTTAAGCGCACACTTTAAAGTAGATTCCATTCTTTGTTTACTGTATTTCTCAAAGTTTTATGAAACAAAAGAAGCTCTGTGACCAGATACTCCCATGGAGGGGGAAATAGATCCTGAAAGAGCAGCAAGGAGCCAAAATGGGCTGTGGGAAGAGGTGGAAAGAAAGAAAATATTCCTAGAACAGGAAAGTCGGGCAATCGTCATCGTTTGTTCTCGACATTACCTTGGGGAAATCCCAGGTCTCAGGTAATGTCAACCTGAAGCATGAACTGCTCAGCTGCTTCCTGAAAATGGCCAGTGCCAGGAAACTGACTCTCCCATAATGAAGCCCATTCAATCAGGAGAAACTTGAATAGCTCGAGATTCTTCTGTATCTGGCTCAAAACCCATCTCTTTCTACAAACCACTGATTGTTCTTAGGTCTGTCCTCTGGGGTCAAGCAAAGTTGGCTGAATCTTTCTTTCACTTGCCAGGTTATTTTCAATTATTTGCAGAGTGGTTCTTGAATAAGCATCCCCATCCTACTTTCTAGTAGGCTACTTTCCATGGTCTTCAGTATCCATGGCTACTTCCATCCACCTTGGGGTATGGGGAGCAGGTAGGCTTAGGTGAATTCTGGAGCATCAGGTTAGCAATAATCTGAGGATGCTGGTAAGTGGGGATCTTCACTAAACAATACAGCGAAATCAGAAGGGGAATGGTCAAGGACCAGTTGGATCAGTCTTCTCAGAAGGGTCCTAGGATAAGGGTCACTTTGGAACTTCTCCATGTCTGCTCTCTAGGTACATCTCCCATCTAGTCTAAAAGGGATCCCCCGGATCTTCTATCCAGTGAACTCTGGTAAATTGAGCCTCCACTCTGGAGTGAAGAGGGTCTATGTGAGTTTAATGAAATCTCTTTGTGGATACATTTGCATACATTATACCACTCTACCTCAGGCTGGCTCCTCCTCTCTTCAGTCAGTGAGTGTTTTCTGGGTAGTCCATAAACATCTGAAAATATTCCTAGTCTGTGGTTAATTAGACTGTGAGATTCATCAGCTGGAAACTCTCAGGTGCTTCTGGGTAATCAAATGCTTAGCTCCCAGCTACTCTTCTCTCCAGTAATGCTGTACTGTGATCAACCCATTTAATGGTAGAGAGGGAGCTTAGCCTTGTTCTAAGGTCAGTGTCATTGCCTAGGATCATTTTTCTTTGCCTTCCTCATTTGTTTTGCTCTGATTCTATTTCAGTTAAGAGAAGGATCTCAGACTGAGACAAAACACAGTTAATCTTAGGCCAGTCCATGAGTATACGACAGGAAGAGCACTGTACTTGAGTCAGAGGAGCTAGGTTCAAGTACTACTTCTCCTACTTACTACCCCTCACTATTCCAGAATTACAAATTTGAATCCAACCCATTCTAGAAAGGAATCCCTACTAGAACATACCTAATAAGTGATCCCGGTCCCCATCTTCATCCCCAGGGCTCAGTTTCTCATTTACAAAGTGAGAGGGTTAAGTTTTCAAAGTCATTATAGGATATTTAAGGACAATGATAGGGAAGGACTGTCCCAGCCTTTAGCACAATACCTCACACATAGTAGATACTTAATAAGTGTCCATTGATTGATTCTAGTCCTAAAATTTGAATCCTATGAATAAAGTTCACCTTTGCCCCAGGGAACTCTCCTGACACAGGCAGAAGAGACTAGTTCTTTCCCAGGTCTGTAACTCTTTAATCACTAGAGAAGTCACTGGTTGACCTGAAGGAAAACATACCTACAGCTCACACCATGAAAGAAGGAGGGGACTAACCATTGGGTGCCGAGTCCTGGTATTATCCGCACACTGCCATGATGAGCAGCTGTAATAACCGCTGACTGGTGGGAGCCATCTGCTGGACCTTAGGGAATGGTGAATGAAAGAAAGGGTGACTGCTGGTTTAGGCCAGCCTCCTGTAGCCATCCTTTGCCAAGTCTGGTCACTTCAGCCTGTACAGCTTCCCTGGTGTAAGCCCCCCACTCTCCCCTCGCCCGGCCACTATCCGAGAGTCATTCTTCCGTACTACTTGTCTGGATTATTTGCAATAACCCTCCTGGCCTCAGGATCAATTCAATGAAATCTAATAAACATTTATTAAGCACCAGCTATGTGCCAAGCATTGTGTTAAGTGCCAGAGTTACCGAAGTGGCAAAAGGTAGTCCCTGCCTTAAAGAACTTATAATTTAATGGAAAAGACAGCATAAAAGAAATATATACAAAACAAACTATCTGTAGGAAAAAATTTTTTTTAAATTAAAAAGGGGGAAATATTAGAACTGAGAGAGGTAAGGATCATCAAACTCTCATCTTTCCATTGCTGGAAGCCTTTCCCAGCTTCTCTTAAGTCTAGGTAGCCTATTTATACATATTTGATTTCTTGTTTTCTCTCCTATTAGATAGGGCACTTCTTGAGGACAGGGACTTCCTTGTGACCCTTAGCACTTAGTAGGTGCTTCGTAATTGTTTTGTGACTGACCAATGTACCATTCCTCACTCATGACACTCTGCTGTGCCTTCATGTATCTGGGATGTATCCCCCCTTTTCACTTCTACCTATGAGCTTCCCCGACTTCTTCCTGACTCAGCTGAAATCCTCCCTTCTGCCGGAGGCTCTTAGTTTCCGTACGTTGGAAATATCTTCTAGATTCATGATTATTTGCCCATTAGAATGTAAGCCCCCTGAGGGCAGGCCAGTATTTTTGTCTTTCTTTGTACAGCCAGGGCTCCATCAAGTAGCCACTACTTTAATGTTTGTTTGTCAGTCTGTTAACTGGTCTAGTAACTGAGAACCCAGTCTGTTGTACCAGCCACCCACTTCCCACTATAAGGCTGTGAGGATGGTCGACCACCAATGAAAGCCGGTGATCAGGGGGACATGGGTACCATCCTGAAAATGTCTCATCGGACTTAGGTGCCCAAGCCATGGACGATGGCGACGTCTCCCAACCAAAACCCAAACCTCTCTGTTTTCTTTTCAGCTTTGATGTGGAAAATGGCCCGTCCCCCGGCCGGAGCCCCCTGGATCCCCAGGCCGGCTCTTCCTCGGGCCTTGTGCTGCACACCACCTTCCCGGGCCACAGCCAGCGTCGGGAGTCATTCCTCTACAGGTCAGACAGCGACTATGATCTCTCGCCAAAGGCTATGTCTAGAAATTCTTCCCTTCCAAGCGAACAGTAAGTAGAAGCTGTCTGGTTTCCAGTCTCACGCCTACTTCATTTATTGACACTGTTAAAAACAAAACAGATACAGACAAAACCCTGAACAACTCATCTTTCCCTTTTCACCTGGGACCCACAGAGCAGGAAAATGAATGGAGGAAAAGGCTGTGATTATTGTCAAGCCCTCAGGAACATTGCTGAGCATTAGAAACACTAGCCAGGTGTTGTCAAAGGCATTAACAATATGGCGTGCTCAGAGTGTGGGTACCTCGAGTCTTATTAGAAATTAGGCTAATGAGTGCTTTCTGCTTTATTCCCAGAACTGTTTAGACAACAGGGGTCTTAAGCTACTTCTAAGTTCTCTTAAATCACATTTGGTTTTTCTGCTTTATTGAGAGCCTTGACAAGAGGGGAGAGCAGCTAGCTAGTCAAGGGCCTGGGTTTTCCTTCTGGCAAACCATCATTGTAATCTGGAGCAGGGGAGCAGGCCAAGGGAAACAGAACTGGCTCCTTCTTTAAAATGGCCATTTGTTCAGAGACTTGCTTGATGAAACTCCACCTGAAGAGTTCTATTAATTAGCCAGAGTCAAGGGTTTCCATTTTCCTTTCCTGAATCAGGGGTCTGTGATTTTCATTTAAGGAACACTGGGTTATGTTTCTTGTTTATCAAATTGCAGAATCCAAATAATGTTGAATACCGTAATCCATGAGTTAAAAGGTTTCTAGGTACATAAGGTTCTTGGTTTTAAAACATCAGTGACAACTATAATCCCAAAGGGGAAAACATTCTACTTTGGTTCCTAGAAAGGATTCACAAAATGGATAGGAAAGCCAAAGGAAAAGGCAAAGAGTTCTCATGTAAAGAACACTTGTTCCCATTGGCTTGTGGGGCCTCTAAACAAAGGGCACTGAACCAGGAGCCCACAAGGACCTGGGTTCAAATACTGATCCAAACATTTGTTTGTTGTGTGACTTAACCGTTCTGTGCCTCAGTTTCCTCATCTGTAAAATAAAAGGATTGAGTTTCATGGTCTTTTTTCTGACTCTAAATCTATAATCCTATCACCAGTGGTTGGACTTTGGATGACCTCAAAGATCTCTTCCTGTTTGGAGAGATGTCCCCAGCGGTTTCCGTAGGAGTCCTCAGCAGGGATACCTTCGTTTCCCTGAATTATTATGAATGACTGTCAAAGTCTGTTGTCTCCCTTGACAATATCATTGACTCACATGGCTTCTCCTTTGCCAACTCCTCCTCCATGTGGTTTTCCCATCCTGAGTTACAATCCCAGATTCTGGCTATTTATGGGACATCTCTCCCTGTGAACAATTATCACCTCAGCATATGACATCCTAAAATACTATACACACACACACACACACACACACACACACACACACACACGCACACACACACACACACGACACGCACACCTGATTCTCCATCCGATCTCACTATTTCCATGGCTAACCCAACCCATGTCCTATGTTTATAAGCTTTAATTACTATTTGTAGGGGTTTCCAGCTCCAGGAGAACCCTTCCTAAATATATATATATATAAACAAAAAAGGCTCTGGCCACATCCGAAAGCACATTTCAGTTCTTGCCCCGTTATCTCCACTTATCATCCGAGAGAGAGGCTTTCCCAGCAGCCCTGAGGAGTCCATGCTGGCAGCGTCCTCTGCTTCTAGCATCATCTCCTGCTGCACATCCCTTCCTTTCCTCTCCCATTCCTTGCCTGTTCTCCACACCTTTACAAGGACAGAAAATAGAAATGAATCCGCTGACTGTATCGCTAGTCTGGACCCCAGACCCAAGTCATTTATTGACTCCTTCATTTATTTGTTCAATCAAAAATCCTTTTTGCCTGCTATAGGTCCCACATATCTTAATGGATCTCAGAGACAAATACAAGAAAGAATGTTTAATAGTCAGAAGATCTGGGTTCAAATCTCTTCTATGTCAAATGGTATTTGTATGACTAGAGATGAAAGACTTCTTTTCTTCCTCTGAGTAATGGGGCTAGTAAACTTTGCCTCCACTGCCTTTTTTTTGGCAAGGCAATTGGGGTTACATGACTTGCCCAGGGTCACACAGCTAGGAAGTGTTAAGTGTCTGAGGCCAGATTTGAACTCCAGGGATGGTGATCTGTCCCCCTGCCACCATGTTAAGAGGTAGGATGAGGAAAGCCTTCTGCAAACTTTGTCACCTTTTTTACTTTGTGTCTACTTGGAATCTCTTTTGCACATAGTTTTGTGCATAGACTTAGAGGTGGAATGGACCTCATTTACAGATAATGACAATAGTCACAGGTAGAATTTCTACAGGACTCCCAAGTCTGTAAAGCCTTTTCTTATCACAAAAGTCCCAGTAGATGAGGGCTATTCCCATCCCCATGTTACACATCCAACAACCAATTTTAAAAGTGACTATAGGACTTTCCCTAGCATCCAAGGCTCAATGTGAACTCTAATTTGCCATTCTATGGAATTCGCCATTCTATGCAGTATTCCACCTGCCTTCCTGATGGGGAAACTGAGGCACATGGTGATTACCTGACTTTTCTAGCTTCGTACAGCTGAATAGCTGAAACAAGCTTTGATCCCAGTTTTTCTTGAACCCAAATACAACATTTATCCCACCACATCATACCATGTGGTTTCCTTCCAATGGAACATAAGTTCCTCGAAGGCAAGAGCTGTTCCATGTATTTGTTGTTGCTCATCCTTCATTTTCCAAAAGGACCAGTGAAATCACACAATGATGTTTTCATTTATGCATGAATTGGATTTAAATTAGGTAGAGCTGGAAAAAGTTGTCAGCCTCTCTGTCCCTTGTACACAAATGGCTTTTCAAAGACCAAAGTTCACATTTCCAATTGGATTCAGAAACTGGAATTTTGAATCATGGGACCAGCATCATTTCATTCGAGTGCCATGATGATCCTGTAGAAAAGGGAGTCCCATTTTACAGATGAAGAAACTGGAATCCCTAAAGAAGTAACTTGTCCAAAGAAAACAGAGCTAGTAAGTGTCAAAGATGAGACTTGAACCCGGCTCTTCCTGCTTGCTTTCTCTCTACGCGGCTAGCTGCTTTTCCATGTTGCCTCATTCATGTAAGGTGTGTAGCCCATCGCAAGAATCTTCTGGTTCCTGTTTCTACTAACCCTCTGTCCATCTGAAAAGAACTCAAGAGGAAGGATCTATTCTTCTTCTCCCATCCCTGGAAGCAGAGACTTGGATTGCAGCAGCTCCAGGGCTGGAGGGCATTGAGAGAGCCATGTGGGACCACCTTAAAGAGGAGCCAGACTCCTTACTCTCTGGGTGTTCCCATCTAAAATGACAGGATTGGTCTCATTCATCTCTGGAACTCAATGCTCCTATGAACAGTTCTTGGCTATCTTGGAACCAGACAGTTTTCTGGGCACCTGAGAAGAGGAGAAGAGAGAAAAGAAGGATTAGTGATAAATGAAATCTTGACAAAGATATAATTTCCATCCATCTTTTAGCAAAGAGATATGACTGCAGATGGTTCTATATGCTTGTAGTAGGCTGGTCCAATTCAATTAAATGATTCAAGGAGCATTTATTAAGTACCCACTGTGTACATGGATGTGTGGATTCAAAGACAAGAAGAAGATTCTGGTCCTTGAGAAATCTGTATTTTAGTAGAGGGCAGAAGACATATAGAGAAATAAATATAGTCATTTGAGAAAGGAGAGCACCACTACCAGAGAGATCAGGGGCCTGTAGGAAGCAGCATCTGAGTAAAAACAAAACTAAGCAATCCAGGAGACAGAATAAGCAAAGAAGTGAATTTCATCCATGGGCAGCAAACGGCCTTTTCAAAGACCCAGAGGAGGGAGATGAGTAGTCCACGTTGGTTGGGGCACCAGATGGCACTCGTGCGCTGTTCTGGCCGGCTTCCAGCTATGTTCCAGTCGCTTCAGAAGTGCAAGAGAAGGATCCAACATGGGTCATTTTAAAACAAACTGATTAAATTTGATGTTCTTATAGTTAATGAGTAATAAATTGTACATTTAATTTTCTATTTAATGTATAAGAAAGTTATATTTACATTCAGAGTGAAACTTATAAAGATAATAAAGCACTTTGCAGGCTTTGCAGATTTTCATATCCATTACCCGATGGGATCCATTACCAACAAGCAATTATTAACTGCCTACTATGTGTCGGAGGTTGTATTGGATGTAAGGATTAGGAATATAAAAGTGAGGGGTTTCCACCTTCAGGGAGCTTCCATTCTATGGGGGGATGTAGCATAGTCGCAGATAAATAAATATGGAATATACAAAATCAATTCTCAGTGACTGGATGGGAGTACTAATGTTAGTGTTTGTACTGGGTTTTAAGGTTTGCAGAGTGCTTTACAAATACTTCAGTGGGTCCTCACAACAAATCTGAGAGAGAGCTGCAGGAGGAAACTGAGGCAGGGAGAGGTTCAGTAGCTTTCCTGCTCAGGGTTCACGCAGGTAGTGAGTGTCTGAGGTGGGATTTGAACACAGAGCTTCCCGATTTCAGATCTCCAACTTTATCAATTGCATCTCGGAGCTACTGCTTGGAGCTCACCCTAAAAAATCCAGATGTGTTCATCAAAGTAGACTAAGCTCCCTTTAGCAAAATGTATAATATAATATAATATAATATAATATAATATAATATAATATAATACAATACAATACAATACAATACAATACAATACAATACAATACAATACAATACAATACAATACAATATAATATAATATAATATAATATAATATAATATAATATAATATAATATAATATAATATATTTTGGCAAGGCAATTGGGGTTACGTGACTTGCCTAGGATCACACAGCTAGGAAGTGTTAAGTGTCTGAGGCCAGATTTGAACTCCAGGGATGGATATTGTCAAGGGAGACAACAGACTTTGACAGTCATTCATAATAATTCAGGGAAACTAAGGTATCCCTGCTGAGGACATAGTCTCTGGAGTGCTGATCGTGGAGTTAGCGAGACCCATCTCCCCGAGTTCAAATCCAGCCTCAGACACTTCCTCACTGTGTGACTCTGGGCAAGTGACCTAATCCTGCTTGCCTCCGTTTCCTCATCTGTAAAATGGGCTAGAGAAGGAAATGGGGCATCCCTCCATTATCTTTGCCCAGAGAACCCCAAATGGGATCACAAAGAACAACCCCTTAGCAGAGAGAGAATAGGGAGCTAGCTCCCTGTAATGTTCTCTGATCTCCTGAGAATTGGTCTATAAACAGCGATCAAAGGGATCATGTACCCATTTCTGAGCTCATATCCAAACCCTGAGTGCCCTTGGGAGGCTCATGGTAACAGCAACCATATGGACTTTACCAAATGTGCCAGAAATGCCCCCCCACAAAGATATATGGTGTAGACATCTCCTCAGCCAAAGTCACGGTCTTTTATCAACCTATTTACCAGGCTTGGGAATGGGACAGTCATCCTGCTCAGCCCCAACATACATGATGATGAGCTGCAGTGAGCTTTAGGGCTTGGACTTCTCATCTGAATCCACTTGCCAGAACCTTTTCTCCAAGGCATATCTTTAAACTCTAAGCTCCCTACAGGCAGAGACGAACTGTTTCTTGTCTCTTTTTGTATCCCTAGAAATTAGGGCACGTAATGCCAGGCATGTATATGGTAGGTGTTTAATAAATGTTTATTGGTTGGTTGATGAAAATCAAGAATAGATGAAATCATTTTAACAGAACTAGGTACAGAAATGAAAGACAAGTTTCAAAGACAGACCCAACCTGCAGCTGAACAGAAATCTCTATAATGTACTGGGGCAAATGACCTTCTCTGAAGGCTCCTTGGAGGCAGCTTTGCATTGCTGCAGGCAAAGCTGATGGAGAAGGAACTTTCCCTTCCATCAAATGGAAGTCTTTCTTTTGGCGACTGCCCTCATTTCTCCTCCTTCTGCCTTCTCCTATCAAGCAGAACAACTCTAAGCCCACGTGGAAAACAGAGGCATTCATGTCCTTAAAGATGGAGACCTTTCTTGTTTGGGGGGTTTTCTCTTCTCCAAGATAAATTGCCCTCATTTCTCCCATTCAGAGAGATGTCCAGACTGCCCTGATTGCCTTCCTCTGCCCATTTTCTGGATTTGTACACAGGTCTTCCCAAAACGTGGGACTAAAGGTAAAGCCTCCAGGTACATGAGGATCACCAGCTTCTCAGTCCTGGGCAGAAGCTTGTCTGGAAGCTTCTTAAAACTCCTGAGCTTGTGAAGCTCCCATTTCATGCTGTTGACTCCTGAAGGATGGAGGCCCACTAAAATCCCCAGATCTTTTACAGGTTAATTACAACCCAGGCCTGCCTACCCTCTCTTGTACTTGGGAGTTGATTTTCTGAACTCAAGTTTTATATTTATCTCTATTCACTTTCATCTTTTTCTAATGAAATCTATTGAGACCCCAGAAGGTTAATAATGACTTGCTCAATGTATTTTGAAAAGTAAAAAAAATATTATTATAAGAATAATAATAGTGGAAAAACTGGGACACTGGTGCATTGTTGGTGGAGTTGTGAAAGAATCCAACCATTCTGGAGAGTAATCTGGAATTATGCCCAAAAAGTTACAAACTGTGCATCCCTTTGATCCAGCAGTGCTACTACTGGGCTTATATCCCAAAGAGATACTGTATGTGCCAAAATGTTTGTGGCAGCCCTTTTCGTAGTGGCTAGAAACTGGAAGATGAATGGATGTCCATCAATTGGAGAATGGTTGGGTAAATTGTGGTATATGAAGGTTATGGAATATTATTGTTCTGTAAGAAATGACCAACAGGAGGAATACAGAGAGGCCTGGAGAGACTTACATCAACTGATGCTGAGTGAAATGAGCAGAACTAGGAGATCATTATACATTTCAACAACAATACTGTATGAGGATGTATTCTGATGGAAGTGGATTTCTTCAACATAGAGAAGAGCTAACTCAGATACAATTGATCAATGATGGACAGAATCAGCTACACCCAGAAAAGGAACACTGGGAAGTGAATGTAAACTGTGAGCACTGTTTTTTTTGTTTTGTTTTGTTTTGTTTTGTTTTGTTTTTCTTCCCAGATTATTTTTACCTTCCAAATACAATCCTTCCTTTGAAACAACAACAACAACAACAAAATTTGGTTCTGCACATATATATTGTACCTAGGATATACTATAAGATATTTAATATGTATGGGAATGCCTGCCATCTAGGGGAGGGGGTGGAGAGAAGGAGGGGAAAAATTCAGAACAGAAGGGAGTACAAGGGATAATGTTGTTAAAAAAATTACATATTCATATGTACTGTCAAAAATGTTATAATTATAAAAATTAATAAAGAATAATAATAATAATAATTTACCCTACATCACAAAAGTAAGAAGTGTTATTGTCGGGATTTGAACTCAAGTCCTATGACAACCAACTCTTTCCACTCCAGATGAATAAATTGAGGGTCAGTTTGAAGCAATTTGCCCCAAATGACATGGGGAATGAGAATCATTGCCAGGAATGGAGCCCATTTCCAACACCACCAACATCCTTCCATGTTGGAAATATTCTGGATGACCTCTGAACTTCCTTCACACACTTACTTTCCAAGGATTCTTTCTTGTTGCCGCCATGTCTTTGCATGAGTTCCTTCAATTCAGCTTCACCTCTGTGAATGCTCCTTCAATGTCCCCTCCTACATGAAGTCCTCCCTGTCTCCTCCTCCCCATTTGTTAGTACCTCCTCTTCATGGTGGGCAGCTAGGGGACACCATAATGGATAGAGCACCTGGAGTCAGAAAGACTCAACTTCATGGATTCCAAACCGTCTCTCCAACACTAGACATATCAGCTGTGTGCCTCTGGGTAAGTCACTTAATTCTGCCTCAGTTTTTTCATCTGGAAAATGAGGCAAATTTGCCACAAAAAAAGAAAGTAAAAAGAAAAGAAAGAAGAGAAGAGAAGAGAAGAGAAGAAAAGAGAAGAGAAGAGAAGAGAAGAGAAGAGAAGACAAGAGAAGACAAGAGAAGACAAGAGAAGACAAGAGAAGACAAGAGAAGACAAGAGAAGACAAGAGAAGACAAGAGAAGAGAAAAACCCAAATGGGATAACAATAACTATTTAACCTCCTCAGGGTCACCTTGTTTTTATTTTGTGTCACAACTAGCTATAAGCTTCTTGAGAGCAGGGTCTGTTTCATTTAGGATGTTTAGCAAATGTCAGTAGATTGAATGATTCCATCTTCTCCTTAATGTGAAGGCCATAAGAAGGGAGTCACATCCTGTACAATAAAAAAAAAAGAAAGAAAAGAAAAGAAAAATCCTAGACAAAAAAAAAAAAAATTAAAGAAAAGCTTGCTTCAGAAGGAGGCTGGGAGAACAAATTGTTCTGGAAATGAAAAGGGAAAGAAGGAATAAAGGGAGGCACCCTCAGGGATTCCCTTCAGGATTTCCATAGAGATATCTGGGGTACAAATAGGAGCCTGTTCCTAATGCTCATTCAGCCATGATTTCTAAAGACCCAAGTGAAAGTTTTGCTGAATAGGGACTCCAGAGGGCTTAGCCAAGTGTACACCAATTAAGAAAAACACTTCTAAAAGCATAGGAGTCTATATTTGGCTCTTCCTAATGCCATATTTGCAGAAACCCATTCTGAGTTTTTGTCTAAAAGGCTCGAGGCAGCGGGCAGACTTCCACTGAACACTTTGTAAAAAGTCACATTAAAAACAAAAGTAATGGGATTCCCAGACAGCCAGTGGTGTTTCAGCAGCCTTAAGGCTTCCATTCAACAAAAGCCAGGAAACTCAGTTTTCTCCGGACAGTGAGGCCTTTTTTTCCAGGGCCGTGCCCTGAATGCCAGAGACAAACAGACAGAGACAGAAGAGGGAAAGAAGGAAAAGTAGAGAGAATAAGTAAAAAAACAGAGAGAGACAGACAGGCAGAGATGAAGAGGAGAGAGAGAAGGAAGAGGGGAGAGAAAGAGAGAGCAGCCCTCCATTTCAATTTTCTGACTCCTGCCATCAAAAATCCACCAGTTGGACTGAATAATAGGACAAGTTAGTTACTTCATATGAGTCTGGTGGGTTTCTTTTTTTTTTAATTTTATTTATTTATAATTTTTTGACAGTATATATACATGAGTAATTTTTTTATAACATTATCCCTCATATTCATTTTTCCAAATTTTCCCCCTCCCTCCCCTCTACCTCCCTCCCCCCGATGACAGACAATCCCATACATTTTACATGTATTACAATAAAACCTAGATACAATATATGTGTGTAAATTCTGGTGGGTTTCTTAAGGGAGAGACTAACTAACCATTGCCAGTCCAAGGCGATTTCTATTTCTCAAGGGTTGAGATCTGTGTTTATATAGGTCCACCATTGTTAAGAACATGGGGTATTGGTATCATTTATATTCTCCAGAGCAAAAACTAAACATTTTTGTACCCAGGATGGGAGATAGGGAGTTTATCTGACATCTTGCTGATGCTCCTCAAAATAATCCACAATTCTGCTCAGCTGAAGGATTGGGCACTGCTGAGAAGCTAGGGAAGAAAGGAGGCAAACCATGGGGTAGCCTCCAAATTTTTGTACCCTGAGATACAACCCTAATTGCCCAGTCTTAGTTACAGCCCCGCTGTTCCCCTGTACCATGTTTATTGCCTTTAATTTTAGAGTTCCCAATCAGTTCAACACCTTCTTTTCTCTCTTCTTTCTCACTAGACATGGTGACGACCTGATCGTAACACCTTTTGCACAGGTGAGTATGAGACTTGATCCTTCCCTTTTTCCTGCATGCACCAGATCCCTCCCACTGCCATGTTGCCAATTTACAATTCCTGACCCTTTATGCTAATTTCCTTTCCAGGTCCTCGCCAGCTTGCGAAGTGTGAGAAATAACTTCACCCTTCTGACCAATCTGCATGGAGCAGCCAACAAGTAAGTCTCATTGAATTTGTGGATTTAGGCAGGGTCTTCCATGAAAAAAATAAGCCTTGGAGGCAAAGGTCATGGGTGTGAATCCTGACTGGGTCCTTTCCCTGTCTGGGTCTCAGCTTCTTCATGTTTAAAATGGACTAAATGGATTTAAGGTCACTTCTTAATCTATGGTTCTATTATCAGCTGAGATAATATTTGTTTACCAGGAAGGGCTTAATGGAAGTGTGCATCCTCCTGGCCCTTTAGCTGAGTTTGAAGCTCAACTTTTTTTTTATTTATTTTCTGTGTAATCTGCAGTAACTCACATCATTTCTTTGGGCCTCAGTTTCCCCCAATGGAAAATAAAGAATTTGCATTAAGGAGCATCTGTGATCTCTTCCACCTCCAAATCCACAGTTTTCAGAGTATTTAATTGGACGTGCCTTTCACAGCTGAGCCACACGATGGCAGCCTTTATCCTAGTTCAGTTTGGAACACATGGCACCAAAGCCAATTTTCCAAAAGAGGGAACTGAGGCTGGTGAAGGTGTCAAAGTCAGAAGCAATGTTGGAACCCCGTCTCCGCCTCTCCATGTACCAAGCACTCTTCCCACTCCCAACTCTTGGAAGTTAAGTGAATTGCCCAGTAGTGTACACATAGCAACCAATATAAGAAGGGTTGGGTCACTAGGGGCAGCCATAATAGATAAAGCACCAGGCTCAGAGTCAAATCCAGCCTCAGACACTCACTACTTGTGAGACCTGAGAGAGTCACTTAACCTTGTTTGTCTCAGTTTGCTCATCTGTAAAATAAGTTGGAGAAGGAAGCCGCCCATCATTCCAACATTTTTACCAAGAAAATCCCAAATGGGATCCCAGAAAGTTGAACATCAGCAGGGAGATTTGAATCCAGTTCCTCCAAAGTCAGTGCCTTCCCACTGTAGTCTCAAGCATTTTTGAACACTGTGATAGCTGCTACAGAGACACAGACAACAATAGAATGGTCACTGCCCCCAGGATTCCTACATTTTATCAGAATAATAAATATTCGTAGAGCTTACCACTGGAAACAGCCACCATTATTAAGTAATGGTGTAAAAAAAAGTGATATAAAGAGTTAAAAAAAAGGAACATGAGTCTTCCTGACTCCAGACCCTATGTTTTATACTCTATGACATATCCTAGCTGCCCCTTTCTAATTGAGCTTTCATCTCACAGGCAACTAGGTGCTTAATAAATGCCTTCTTAGTGGGATTGAATCAAAGTCCACAAAATGGGTCAAACAGAGATTTTATTGGCGAAAAGAACAAATCCCAGGGAACCATATGCTTCTGAAGAAAAGCACAAATTAGCCTCCCTTTCCTCCCATTGTACTCAATGGTTCACACTGTAGGAAATCGGGTCTGTTTTATTCTGAATTTTACCACCCAGACAGTGAAAATCCCCATGTTCTTTTTTGGTTCCTTTCCAATAAAATATGTCCAGGTGCAAGTCTTAATCAGCCTTTTTTTTTCTTTTGGGTTTCAAGTTCAAATACATTTTTTTAAGATCCTGAGAGCAGTGGAAGAGAAGGAAGGAGAGGAAGCTCTAAAAACATAGTAGGCATCCCTGGCTGCTTTTTCAGGTCAATTATTTCCCCTCCCCTAGCTTCATTCCACCCTGGAGCCCAGGAGGGTGGGTGCCTCATTGAAATTGAGAAGATGCCTAAAAAATGGAAGAAAGGGCTGGAAAGGGAACATTATGTGCTCTGATCTCTGCCCCACCATCACTTATGGCATGGAAAGGGGGGGCAGAATGATGTAAAATAATTTAATATGTTTGTGTTCAGATGCTTTTAATCTAAAGGTAATCCTTGGGGGTGGGGGAGAATACTCTTAAATTGATGGATAATTCAAAGCTGGAAAAGATCATGGAGGTCAAATAAACCATTCCCCCCCCCAGAAAAAAATTAAGAAAGAAATTGAGACCCAGGGAAATTTAATAACTTATCCAAAATCACAACAAATACGTGGCAAAGCTAGGGTTTAAATAAAAGTACTCTCTTCCATAGTCTACCTGCGATTGGCTAACTTTGCGACTCCTTATTTCACTACTTATCTGAAATATGAGATTTGACTAGGCAGCTCCCCCAGGCCCCTTCCAACTTTGGTTTTATAGTGACATAAATCAGTCCATAACCAAGCATTTATTAGTCCTTCCTACATGCCAGATTTTGTGTAATTTGAAGAAAAAATGTTTATAAACCTTAAAATAACATCACTAAATTACAATTATGATTATTGTTATTGTTGATAAAATAATAACATATATTTCTATGACACTTAATGGTTTTTTAATACTTAATTTACTTCACTTGAACCCCACATCATCTCTGGAAGATTCTACAAATATTGCAATTCCCATTTCGTGGATAGGGAAAGTAAATCTAGAAAAGATAAATACAGTCTGTCAAAACTTAGCAAATGGCTGTAACATTAGTAGGTATGAGAGCCTGATTTGAAAATGGCTCTATATAGCCTTGAAACCAAGTCTATATTCTTTCTTAATTATACTGATATTCCTATTAACTATCACAAGGAGAAGGATATAAGGTTGCCCTCTGGGTAAGAAGGACATGGGTTCAAATCTTATTTCTGACACATAATAGCTGTGTACTAACAAATCAGTTGACCTTCTGGGCCTCCAGACCACTAACCCAAGATGAAAAGCTGCAGAATGGGGATGTTCTGTAACTGGGAGGCCTTCTCACACTGGGAGCCAGCTCCCATACTGCTGAAATCATAGCTCCATCCCCATCTCTGGAATTCTTTAAAAGCTGACAAAATTCTTTTCTTACAACAAAAATGAAAAATAATCCCCATTTTATAATTGAGGAAGTTGGACCTAAGACAATGAGTTACTCATCCAAGTTTGTACACATGAGGCAGGATTTGGACCCCACTCTTCTGATGTCAGAGCCAACACCTTTTCCCACCTTACTCATTTTTTCATGAGCCTAATGATTAACAAAGTAGATTTAAAAGCTGGAAGGGACCTTAGAAATCAGACCAGCCAACATTCTCATTTTACAGCTGGATAAACTGATGCAGGTAGGTTCAGGGACTTCCCCAAAGTCAGATAATTCTATTTGTCCAAAGGAATAAGAAGTAGAGGAAGTCCTCCAACTCTAAAGCCATTGCTCTTACTAGAATCTAAGTTTTTATTTTCTGACTCCAAGTCTAGCCATCTTTCCAGTAGTCCCTTGTGGATTGGGAAAAATTATTTTTTCCTGATCCTGCTGTCATTGACGTCATCCTCCTCAACTTCATCATGTCACTAACATCTGTCACTTCCCCCCACTGGCCATATGTAAATGATTTCCTGGCCAGAAGTTGAACACCTTGGGCAAACAAACTACATTGAGCAGGGCAGGCCACAAGAGTCCCATTGTCCACTCATTCCTAATTCATAAAGTAAAAAGCCAGTCCTTGGGGTCCACAAGAAACAATGCAGCTCCTACAAGAATCTGTCCTGTTTTTAAGGAGATGTATGTTTACTGAGAACCCCATAAGGAATACTCCTTTTGGCAAACATGGAACATCTCCAAGTCTGGGCATTCAGAGCTTGATCTCTGCACTAAATGACTTGGGATTATTTGCAATGCTTTTTGCATTACTTTGACCCAGCTTTTTATGCTTCATGATCTTGGCTGAATACTTCCAGGCTATAGTTTCTTCATTTGTAAAATTAGAATAGCAAGATTCAAACATTATAATCATAATGAAAGGAGATGCTTCCAGTCCCCCTAAAACACTAGCAAAATTCATTTCATAATGCTTCACATCATAAAAATAGCTCATTTTTGCAGAACATTTTATTACATGTGTTCAACAGCCTTGCAAGCCAGATTTCGAGAGTATTTAGCACTATTTTACAACTAAGGAAACTGAGGAACAGGGATACCATATGATTTTCCCACCATTCCACAGGACTAATAAAAGGTAGAACCAGGACTCCAATGCATGGATTTTTAATTCTTATTGAGGACACTTTTCAGTGATTTATACTTTTTCTTTAAGCTAATTTAGCTTAAAGAAAAGCTATTATAGCCTATTCTCAAGGCTCTTCATTTAAGTCCTAACTCAGACCCATCCCGACTGTGTGATCCTGGGCAAGTCACTTCCCTCCCAAATTCCTTGATAATTCTCTAACACTGTAAGTTGCAGCATAGAAGTTGATTTATATCAGTGAAATTTCCTAAATGGGAAGTCCCCTGTGCCAGTAAAATCACATATTAAAAAAAGTTACTATTATGATGCTAAAATAATTAAATAATAATTAATAATTAAATAATTAAATTAAATGCTAATTAAAACTAAGACTAGGAGTTAGAAAATCTGACCATAATGGCGTGAAACATACTGAGGATTCAGATTGAATGGCCTGTTTTTTAAGTAGCCTTTCTCAGGACTTGTTGATGCAAGCACAGCCTATTTGTAGCTTTCTAACTTTTAATTCAAGTATGCTTTGATTATTTCACAAATACAATAATGATGATTAATATCACTGTGGGAAGGAGTGAAAGCCTGGTAGCCAGGGGTCCCAGATCTGACACTAATTTGTCATATGACCCAATAAAAGTCTTCTTTACTTCAAGAATAATTTTCCTAGCCTATGTAATAGGGCTAAAATGACTTATTCCACATGGAATTTGAAAGTTTGAAAGAAGCTAAGTTTGAAACTGTCTAAGGTTTGAATTCCAGTCTGGAAGGAGACTTCAGGAGTGGTCTTGGTCAGTCCTTACCCTTTCCTAGGACTTGTTTGCTCATTTGAAAAATGGGTCTCATACTGGAGAATCCTTGCATTTGTCTCCCACTCACAAATTTGTTTTGAGGGAAGTGCTTTGTAAACTTTGATACGGGTCAGAGGAACACACTAAAAGGGACTCTAAGAGACCTGGTAATACAACCATCTCACAAAGGAAGCAACTGAGACCCAGAAAATCAAGCAAATTATTTACACTCAGAATTGGAAGAGATCTCAAAGGTTTGTTTTATCTAAACCCATCGTTTTTATAGATGAGGAACCTGGAGCCCAAAGAAATCAAGTTACCTGAAAGATTTAGATCTGGGGACCTCAGAAACCAGGTTGTTAACTTAAAAAGAAATGCTTTACAGAAAAAGAAACTGAGGCTCATTAAGCAATATGCTCAAGATCAGGCAGAAGGAGCATCTAAACCCAGGACCCCTGATTCTAAATCCGGTATTCCTGCCATGTCATTGCTTTGTGGTTCAGATAAGTTATACCAAAGTGCAGACCTGACATTCTATGATCTTACCAGAAGACATAACAGTAGAGATTGAATCCAACATAACAATTCCTGAGTAAGCTTGGGAATCTCCTGAGGCCCCTCCTTGGAGCAGCAAAAGAACAAAAAAACAAGGGGTGAGGGAGAAGCCAGGAACAAGGCTGGCTGGGGAGCCAGAGTAAATGACTTCCTTCCTGGAAAGTCTGAGGTTCCTCAAGTAGTATATAGGGAAATTCCAGGGCAAAGAAATAGTGAGAAAATTGCAGAAGTCCTTTGCCTCCTATTACAAAAAATTGGCTCCCATACTCACATTGTGTCCAATTGTGCACATAAAATCACCTTAATGATTTGCAAGAGAGTCAGCTAAATAAGCCTTCTCAGAAGCCCCTTGGCCCCCTTTTGAGCTATGTTACCTATATGACTGAAAATTAATGAATCTCTCTCTCTCTCTCTCTCTCTCTCTCTCTCTCTCTCTCTCTGTCTCTGTCTCTCTGTCTCTCTCTCTGGCTCTCTGTGTATGTGTCTCACCTCCCACAGGAGGTCTCCAGCTGCTACCCAGCCTCCTGTCTCCAGAGTTAATCTCCAAGGTAGGACACACTGCCCAGACTTGGTGGACAGTTTTATAAATGTGTTCCCTTTGTTCAGAATCTGTATAAGTGCAACACTTTTGTCTGAAACCTGAATTTGTCACCCAAAGAGTCGCCTCCTGTGGTTTGGTTCCAACGGTAGGAGGTATTTGCTCTTTATTTTTTTTCCTTTGTAAAATCAAGTCCAAGTACTTGCAGGAGACCTTGCCAACCCACATGTGCTGACCTGTCAAAAATTGATGGATTTACAATGATTAGAATTCCAAGAACAAGGGGGTGAGACACAGCTGCATTCATCTTGGATCCTGACCTCAGCTCACTGGACCCAAATGAACCCTCATAGAGCTCACATCAAAAGCCTGGTTCCACTGATCTCCATCTGCCCTGTGGGGTCACCTTAGGCACTACTATACTGGTTAATTCCCTTCTGCTTGGATCCAACCCAGGAACTCTTAGCTACCACCCAGATCTCCCTCTTCTCCAGGTGTGAAGTCAAAGTCTCTCTCTCTCTGGGTAATAGATCATTTCTCCTGGAAAGGGTCCAATTTGTTCTGCAAAAGTGTCTTGCAAACACCTGCCCTCTTCTTCTTCATCAGTTGCTCAAGATCCACCATCAAGTGTTTTCTTAGAGTAAAAGGAAACCAGTTGAATATGAGCTCTTGGAGAACAGGGGTCACTTTCCCTTTTATCTTTGCATGTCCAAAACCTAACACAGTACTCAGCTTATAAAAGGTGCTAAATGATGAATGGATAGTGATTGGTACCATTGGAAGGACTAAAGAACTATTAACGTATTAAAATATAACTGCAGCATACTGTGCTAGTAACTAGGAATTGATTTATTGGATTCTTTGGTATCTTTTATTGAATGGCAGGTTTGGGGCCCAAATTCCAAAACTGTCACTCATTAATTTGAGAGGAAATAGGAGAGATTACAGGCTCATAGATTTGGAGCAAGGAGTGACCACAAGGTCCATGAAGTCTACCCTGTTCATCATATAGAATTGGAAAGTGACACTCAAGAAAGCTAAACAACAAGAACAATAACAATAATAATAATATCATGTCTATAGTGCTTGCTTTAAAATTTGCAAAGCACTTTACAAATATAATCTCTTTTGATCCTTTGTAGGAACCCAGGGAGACAAACTATTTAAAATTAATAACAAAATTAATTTTTAAAATTCCTAAACCACAAGCCTGGCCATGTCCTCCAGGAGAGAGTGTTGGTGGTAAGGGTGAGAAAATATGCTGAAAAAGGCAGGAAGGGTAATAAGATGAACAATAGAGATGTTTATGTGGGCATGAGGAGGCTATACCCCATTACCCATAAAGAAAGCCATCAAAGAAGTAACTGCTCAAAAAGGAAGGTGGCCTGGGTATGTGACAAGAGCAAAGGCAATGGATAAACAGATCACATTTGAAATTCATATTTAATTTTTTTTAATTAGCAGAAATGCATTTTACCCACCTTCTCTATCATTGAAAAGAAAAAAGGGAAAAGCCTTGCAACAAATATGAATATCCGTGCAAAAATTCCCACACTGACATAGTCCAAAATTATTTGTCCCATTCTTTATCATAAATCTGTCTTGAAACCTCTATGTCAAGAGGTAAGCAATGGGCTTCACCATCTGTCCTCAAGAATCATGGCTAGTCACTGCCTTCGTCAGAGTTTGGGGGCTTCAAAGCAATCAGGACATAACCTTTTTTCATTATGAACCTCTGAGGATGCAGAAATCTTTGAGGAAGGCCCCCTGTGCTTTCAGCAAAGCCCCTCTGGAGAACTTAGGAGAAGACCACTTGAGCAAGGAAGGGACCCAAATGGATGGATTGAGTTGCCTACATCAGAGAAATCAGAGATGAGTTGGTAGTTGAACAAGGATACAAAATGGGGATGGGAAGAAACAGAATCTGCCCCAAGACATGGTCAGGCTTGTGGTTTAGGAATTTTTAAAATTAATTTTGTTATTAATTTTAAATATTTTGTCTCCCTGGGTTCCTACAAAGGATCAAAAGAGATTATATTTGTAAAGTGCTTTGCAAATTTTAAAGCAAGCACTATATAAATATTATTATTGTTGTGACGTGACGGTTAGTTAAGGCAAAGTGCTGTCTCATTTGTAATAGTTCAAAAATGACAGTGTGTGTGTGTGTGTGTGTGTGTGTGTGTGAGAGTGTGAGTGTGTGTGTGAGGGAGGGAAGACAAAGGGCAGAGAGAAAAAGAGGGAACAAGACAGAGAAAGGGAAAAGAGAGAGGAGAGAAGAAAGTGATGGTGAAAAGAAAGAAAGAAGGTGGAGAGAAAGAGAGAAGGGGAGAAAAAGAAGAGTCAGAGAAAGGGGGGACAAAGGAGGGAGGAAAGGGAAGGGGAGAGAGAGGAGAGGAGAAAGAGAGGGAAGAAAAGTGATTACCTCTAGAGCCATCTACTATGAAATCAAAGGAACTGAAAAGTTCTTTATCTAAACACTTCAAAAGCCTGGGGGTGTTTGAAGTATTATTTTCTTCAGAGGCTCCATCCAGAGAATCTCTATAGAGTGTTATTTTTTTAAATAAGCAATGCTATAGCCTGAAAGATCAAAGAAAAGCATATGGAAACCACTGGCAAGGTATGATGTTGGCGGGGCAAGGAGACGGCGCTCTGATTTTGGTCCATTGGATTCATCAAGGTGTTTCTGACGTCAATTAGACGATCTCAACTATTTTTTCATGGTTTTGTCATTAATCCTGACACACAGGCGGGAGAAATATGAAATGTATGGCTATAAACAACCCATCTTGGAGCCAACGCTCCCTTCAGAAAAAAAAAAAGTTTCTACGATTCTTGGCACAGTAAATGCAACTTGGCAGCTGGTGAGCCTAGTGGTGGTGTCTGGAAGGCAGGGTGGTAAAGCAGCTATAATACCAATTAGGTGGTTTAGAAAGAAATTTTTTTAAAAGGAACTGGCCTTTTTGTGGCTCTACCAATTATTACGTAATTATAGGTTTCAGAATCTCCTTCACGTTTAACCACAGGCAAAAGAGGAAGGAGGAGAAATACATCCTGTGTTTTGTTCTTATTATCAGCTTATATGCACCAGGCAGATTTTTCCTGTCTTTTTAATATCTATCAGCCTATGACAAAGAAGCATTGAAATGCAAACTTTGAAGGAGGATGCAAGAGTGTTTCAGATGGCTTTGGAGCATCCTTTTAGGGATTGTGGATTAGGCTGTGGTTTAAATCACACATTGGGCTTTTCTTGAAGGGATTTTTGGTGCTTTAGTATCCCTACTGAAAGCCCTTCATTTCTTTTTGAAGTTCATTCCCTGTCCCTGAAATGAGTTCCTTGGGATTCTGAAATACTTCCTTCACATACAGGAAACATGACAGGAAGAAATGCAGAAATCAGGAAAGTAGATTCAGTACCTTCATTAGTTTGATCATGAAGATGCTAAGAGATGCAACTGAATGACATGATCAATTGATCAATACATAAGATGGGAACAAAGAGGAGAAAAAGCCTCTAAAAGAAGTATTTAATCCATCAATGAAGCAAAGATCATAGATGTAAGCCTGGAAGAGATCTTGGAGACCTTTTGGTTCAAACTTACTTTACAATTTAGGAAACTGAGCCACAGAGAGGCTAAGTTTTCATACAGTTAGTAAATGAGATCTAGATGGGATTTGAATGCATGAACTCTACTCTAGAGCCTCCAACTCTTTCTTCTGGATGCTTTATCCATGATTTATTTGAAAAGTTAATTGTCAGCAATGAGGACTCCATCGACATGTTTGCCATTTCCATTGATCATTGACATGGAGCAGTGGGGAGGTCACTGGGTTTAGAGTCACAGGCCCTGGCTCTGATTCTCATTGGAGTCATACTGAACTTGGTTTGGGAACTTGGGAAGAAGTGGCTCAGCTGGCAAGCAGAGGGAGCTTGGAGGTGACCTGTTCCAATCTCCTCAGCTTCCAGAGGAGGAAGCAAAGATGAACTGACCTTCCCAAGTACAAAACCATATGTTCCAAAGCAGGTGCTGCCCATTTCTCTCTGTTATAGGACTTTGTCCAAGTAATTTCCATCTTGGAAGCTCGGTTCTGAACTAAATGAGCTCTTAATTTCTGTATAATTCTACATACAAGGCTAGTGTGAGATAATTGACTAGAGAGATCCTGTAAGACCTGGCGATTCACAACCTGAATTCAGAAAAGAGATTAGGACTAGAGATGGAGAGATAGAGAGCTGGGGAATCATCCGCCTGTAGGTGGTAGTTGAAGTCATGGGAGTGAATGAGATCATCAAAGGAAAGAGAAAAGAGAGAGAGGAAAAGGGGGAGGGAGGACGATGACATAACCTCAGGAAAAACACACTAAGAGGTTGGGAAGAGGATGAGGAGTCTGGAGGGAACAAAGAATGGACAGTTAGAGAGGTGGGAGTAGACGCAGGAGAGGGGAATGATTCTGAAACTCACAAGGATGAGTTACAGGAAGAAATTCAGATTAGCTGTGCCCAAAACTGCAGGGATTGATGGGACTGAGAAAGAAAAAAAAAGGGAAAATGTGATTAGGAGACATGTAGATTGGGGGCTCTCAGCCATTAAACATTTATTAAGCTTTTACTGAATGCCCAGAATAAGTGTCTAGCATATAACTAAAAGCAAATCCAGTCACTGCTCACAAGTAACCAACAGTCTGCTAGAGAGGAAACATGCGAACGACTTTGTACCCCCAAAAAGTTAGAGAACCTGTTAACGTCAAGATCAGAATGTTCTGGGGGGAGGGAGAATATACAGGATAGCTTTGAAATAATCAACGTAGTGAGGGCATTAGCTTTAAGGGTGAAGACTTCTTAAAGGGTGGGATTCTGGCTGGGACTTGAAGGAAGCCAGGAGGCAGAGATGAGGAGGGAGAGACTTCCAGGCACGTGGGACAGTCAGGGAAAATCCCTTGAGATTAGTTTGAGAAAAGGCCAGGAGATCAAAGTAATTGGGTGATTGAAGAGAAAATGGTGGGGAGCTAGGTTTAAGATACTTGGAAAGGGATGAAGGACTTTGAAAAGTAAATTGAAGATTTTGTGTTTGATCCTAAAAGCAATAGGGAGCTACTGGAGTTTATTGAGTAGGAGAGGGACACAGTTGGACCTATGCTTTAAAGGAATCACTCTATCAGCTGAATGGAGGCTCCTCTGGAGTGGGAAGGTACATGAAAAGAGTACAAGTAGCAATTTTTTTTTCAATTGGGCAGGTGTGAGGTGATGAGGATCCCGCCCAGGGGGATGACAGTGCCAGAAGAGATAAGGGGGTATATGCAAAAGACATTACAAAGGGAAAATCTATAGATATCAACAGGTAACAAGGGCAGAACGAGAGGGAGGAGTCAAGGATGACACCTTGGTGGTGAGTCTGATGGACTGGGACACTGGGAGCTTCAAATGCTAATAGAGAATTTAGTAAGAATATAGGGGGTTGGGGAGTGAAAGATAATTAATTCTGTCTTTAGCCCATTGAGTTTCAAATGTCTCCAAAGCATCCAGATTCAAAGATCCTACAGATGTGTACCTGGAGATCGGCAGAAAGCTTAGGGTTAGATGAGGGGGTCTGAGAATCATCAGCATGGTGGTGATCATGGAAGCCATGGAAGGTGAGAAGCTCACCAGGTGAGGCAGTATAAAGAGGGGGAAAAGAGGGTCCAGGACAGAGCTGTAGTGGACATTCAATGGTGGGCCAGCCTATCCTGAAGATGAGGCAAGACCACCAACAAAGAGCAGTCCAATGAATAGGAGGAAATCAAGGAGAGAACAATGTTCCAGAACCTGGGGAAAAAAAGTATCAAAAAGCAGAGGGAGACATGTGGTCCAGAGAGGTCTAGAAGCCAGAAAACCTAAGGAAAGAAGGACGGGGCAGTGGATTTGGTGGCTAAGAGCTCCCTGGTAATATTAGAATAGTTTTGGTGAGACACTGAGTTCGGAAGCTAGACTGTACGATTACGTAGAGAGCGTGGGAGATGGCAGGAGTGTAGCCTCAATGGGCAGAAGATGGAAGGGTTTTCGAAGCAGGGGAGCCGTGGCAGAGAGCACAAAGTACTGGAAAAGCCAGGGAGCGATGGGGTCACTTGTACAAATAGAAGGGCTTGTAAGCCTTGGCAAGGAGAAGGGATATAGGGGGAGTATTAAGGAGGTCTCTGTGGCTGGACTCTAGAGTTTGGGGAAAAGACAAAACACTGAAAATGAAAGCAGGTGGTGGTTATAGAGAGTTTCAAATGCCGACCAGAGGATTTTATGTCTGATGCTAGAGATAACAGGAAGTTTCCTGAGTAGGAGTGACTCATTCTGACCTACAATTTAGAAAGCTCCATTGGCAGCAGGGTGAAAGGTAGCTGAGTGGGGAGAGACCTGGGCAGGAGCTCCACAAGGAGACTGTGATCTAGAGAAAGCTCTGGACTAGTGCTGGTACTGCATGGAGAGCACGCGTTGGATTCTGGGAATCTTGTGGAGATTGCAAGGAAAACACCTGATGACAAAATGATACATCATGTCAGTGCAGGAAGAATCGTGCTATATTGATCTCTCCTCGCTGGTGAATGATCATTCCCAAAACTTTGGAATCTCAGCTTTAGAAAGCTGTTCCTCCAATCTGTCTTTAATCAGAAGCTTGCCTCCATGGCTCTTAATAATTGAGTCTTCATTTAAGACCCTACAATAGCCTAGCTTTAATCATCGGGAAGGATTTCCTGTCATTGAACTTCAATCTACCTCGGTACAACAATCAGGCATTGTTCTCAGTTTTTCCCCGAGGGAAGGAGGGAGGCAAGCAAAGTTAATCCCTGTTTACCATGACAGCCTTTCTGAGACATGAAAAAAACTGTGATGTCCTCCCTCCATCTTCTCATCTTCAAGACAATGTATGCCATTCCTTTAGGGGGACTGGTCTCCAGGCCTTTCATCATACTGGTGACCAGATGGACTTTTTAACTTGATTTATTGGGTGAATTTAGAAGTAGATAAATGAGGAAACATGGTCCCAAATTATAGTCTGACCAGTGCAGCTATGAACTTTACCTCATTCTGGGCATTTCATCTCAGTTAATGTCCTCTCTAGTCAATTTGGCTTCTTTGACTTCCGCATCTTACTAGTGATTCACCTTGAACTTCCATCCTCTAAAATCCCTGAGATATCTTCCATGGGGAAGGTTAGCTGGCTATGTTCTCCCTACCTTTTACTTGTGACTTTGATTTTTTACCTTAAGTTTTTGATTTTGCATTTATTTTCATCATATTTCACAGATTTGTCTCCTTGTAGTCTCGAGACGTCTTTTTTCAGATCCTGATTTAGATCCAATGTTTTAGATATTCCTCTCAACATGATGCCATCTATGTATCTGAGAAGCCTGCCATCTTTGCTCTTGTCTACATCATTGAAAACGTTGGGTATACCTCCTAGGACCCTGTCTCTGAATTGCTATTAATCTATCTAAGCCCATTCAGTCTTTTGTCTAGTTCCAGTTACAACTAAAACCTATCAGCCACCTGACCAGTACAGCTCTCACAGAAGCTGAAAGTGAGAAGGAGCCTTAGCAAGGTTCCTTGGCAAGGAATCCATCGTGGCAGGAGGAATAAGCAAAGTCACTTTGACCAAGTGCTTTGCCAAAATCTGGGTAGACCATCTTGGTGGTATTCCATTGATACTAGTCTCATTTTCTCCATCAAAAGGAAGCAGATGAGCATAGTGAGACAAGGCCCGTGCTTGGTGAACCCATACTGGCTCTTTGTGATCACTAATGATTGATGGAGGCAAGGATCGTATTCTGGGGCAGCTTGAGATCACTTTCTTCCCCACTACTATGGCTACTATGAGCCAAGATATAGAGTATTTTAAATGTACTTTACTCAGAAGTACTATAGCAATGTCATTTTTGGTCTTTTTTGAGCACAAAGGACAGCAGCCAACCAACCAATCAACACGAAAGGGGATTGACCTGAAACCTTTGGGTTTTTTGAACAAAATATGGGTCTTTTGAACAAAATATATACAAGGGAAGCTCCACGTAATAAGCAGGATGCTTTGGGGACCATGCTGGAATTTCTGGCTTTCTGTTTGTGAACTGTAGGGTGCTTTTACCTAAGGGTCACCAAGAATGTGTTTAGAAAAGTAACTATTTACCCAAAACTTAAAGCCTTGAATGGTCTTTTGAGCTAAATGTGAAACCCTTTGCCTGTGCGTCCAAGCCATCTCCTTAACAGAATCTTACAGAAATTGGCCAGAAATCAAAGTCAATTCCATTGGCCTCTTAGCTGCTTCTGGTGGCTGAAATTTGGTCTGTGGACTCTAAGCTACAGAGTACTGGTAAAGAGAGGCGGGTGATATGATATTGAACCTCTGAAGTCTCATCCAGATGCATTTGTGTTGTTCTCTGTGCCCCAAGAGGGTTGCTCTGACACAAGATCCCACAGACCCCCCCCACCCCGCTCTTAGTTTGGAAAGACAGACTGAAGAGCCTTCAGTCAAATTGACAACCCAGGCCTTAAGCTGGAGGAAAGGAAGGAGGAGGGGGAGGAAGCAGTAGGCATGAAGGACTAAGGGAATGAGCATTTGGTTTTATCCGTTTGCAAGAGGTAATGTGTTCACCATTTCCTGTAGAATAATGATGAAATTTCTTATGCTCAAGTCATTCTGTGGAGATGCTTCTGCAGGGAATGGTTAAATCCACTTCGCCAATTAATGTTACTTGAACAAAAAAAAGGATGGGAGGAGGGAAGAAAAAAAGGGGAAAAAGGAATTTACATGAAAGTGTTATCATATATTTAAAAGGGATATTAAGTTGTACAGAATAGATTTGCGGTTTCATGAATAATCATCTTTTTATTTTACTATATTAAGGAAATGTTTATTTTATTCCAGGGAAGGGAAGGAGAGAGGGAAAAAAAAAGAAAGAAAAACAAAAGGGCAGATAAAAGAGAAAAAAGAGAGAGGAAGGAAGGAAGGAAGGAAGGAAGGAAGGAAGGAAGGAAGGAAGGAAGGAAGGAAAGAAAGAAAGAAAGAAAGAAAGAAAGAAAGAAAGAAAGAAAGAAAGAAAGAAAGAAAGAAAGAAAGAAAGAAAGAAAGAAAGAAAGAAAGAAAGAAAGAAAGAAAGAAAGAAAGAAAGGGAAGGAAGGAAAGAAGGAAAGAAGAGAAAGAAACAGAGAAAGCAACTAAGAAAGAAGAAGGAAAGAAGGAAATATGAGGGATTCAAAGATTAGGGGAAAATGTGTGAGGGATAATAGGGTGCAGAAGGCATAGAGAGGTATGATATGGTGGGCAGAGCTCTGGACTTGAAAAGGCAAGTCATTCTGTGGCTCAGATCTTAAGGTTCTTCCCTTGTAACAAAGTTTTGGATAAAGTGACCTGGGGGTCTCTTCCGTGTAATATACGCATGGGCTACTAACAGCCAGGAGCACTTTTATTTGTAGGGAGCCTTACAAATATTATGTAATAGCAACCCTGGGAGATAGACTGTCCCATTACTACCCCATTTTGTGGATGAGGAAACTGAAGAAGACACTAGCTAAGTGACTTATAGCTAGTGAATGTCAGGGGCAGGGTTTGAACTCAGGTGATCCAACACCACCTTTCTGCCTCTATCCCTAGTACAATCTGACCTAGACACTAGTGTAAGAGAAAACAAAACTAAAAGACAAAAGAGGGAAAAGTCATGGCAATATCAAGTTTTAGACCGGAAAACATTTGATAAACCATATGTTGTCCCCCTCAGTAAAGAGCTAGGGACCAGTGTAGGCAGAATGTCACAAGAATCGGTCACTTTGTCAGATACTTTTTCTTTCAAGGGATGCAGAGATTTGAGGGGGTCCAATTTGGGGGAAAAGACTAAAAAAGGCACAAAAATATTTTAACGTCAATAAAATGCCCCAGCCTGCTTAATGTCCTCCACGTGTATTTCTCTTGTTCTTTGGGTCACCTGTAATTTGGGTTTGGAGGAGCTGTCCCTCCCCATCCTTGGAGGTGATTCAGTGGCTCAGCTGCCGGAGCTGGGCGTCGGGGAGCAGGTAGGAAGGCCACCTGCCCCCCCCCCATACACACCCCAGATATCTCTCCTCCTGCTCCATGCTGGCCTTGTCTTTTTGTCAGAAGCGCAGGTGACACACGTTCTGGGATAGGCAGAGAGGTCTCCCAGAGGGATGAGTCATCCAGGTAGCTGCAGCACTTCTGGGAGACAAATATAGAAGCTCACGGCTCCCCTTTGGTCCCCATGATCTCCCCAAGAGACCCATATAGGCCCGAGGCGGGTGTGGGCCTTGGCAGCCCCAGCGTCCCTGCTCTGCCGCTTCCTGGAAGCCTCCGATTGCAGTTGCCCGGTAGGGCTCGCCGGTACCCAGAAACGCGTGGTTGTCGATGACAGCTCCACGGAGGGTTTTCCGTTAGCGATGACGGCATTTTGGCCCAGAAAGGGGCACAGCAGAGGGATTCTCCGAACTCCTGAGGGATTCCAAGCTCATTGTCTCGCAGGGCATTCTGAGAAAAGCCCCATTTCTTTATCGGCTGACAAAAGACAGAATTTCCCTTGGCTGGGGCTGTATGCTCAGCCTGTCTCCATGGCTCTGCTCATTTTGAGTGGGTTTCTCACAAGCCTTTACATGACAGTTAAATAAATGCCCCACGTTTTGGGTTGTTTTTTATACGAGTGTGCCAAGGGAACTAGCTCTGTTTAAAACACTGGAAGATTGGGTAACAGTTTTGTGCAGTGGGGGATGAACAAAAAGCCTTTGACGTGGGGCTGCTCCCTGGGGAAGGGGGATGAGACCTCTTGTTCATGGACTGTGGGAACCTTGGGGGGGGCTCCCCAGCTGGGCCACCTCATGTGACTGGAAATCAGCCTGACAAACAAACAGAAGGGAAAAAGGAACCCTCGCTCGCTCGCTCCAATTGAGCAAGAATTCTGAGCCAGATTACAACACACGTGGACAAACAGACACAGCATTTTCTGTTACCCAGAAAGTCAGAGATGGAAACCATCTTTCCTCAGGCTTCCGGGTAGTCGTTAGGCAGTGTTGCCCAATGGGGAAAGGGCAGGGGACGGGACTGGGTTTGGATCAGTCTGGGCCAATGTCAGGAACAGCCCTCACTGGCCCAGCGACCCTGGGCGGGGCATTCTTCCCGTTTGCCTCAATTTCTTGAACTGTAAAATATACCTCAAAGGACGGCGGTGGGGCTCGATGAGATTGTAAAAGCACACGGCACATGCCCAGCACCTAGTAGGTGCCTTACAGCCTCTCATTCCCTTCTCTTTTTCCCACAGCCCCGTGATGGGACTTCGGGGAGGTCAGTTCTTTCCTCTGAGCCTCAGTTTCCCCACTTGTAGGTAGGGACAATGAGAACTCATCGCTGGAAACGTGGTTCTAGCACGAAGGAAAAGAGACGCACGTTATTCTCTTGCAAACCCGTGTCACGTCAGCAGTGGTGCGGCCCCGAGACAACGGCTGCCCCCGACGCCCGACGGCCCGGGGCGCTGGGGCGCGGGCCTCCCGGTGACAAGGGCGAGACCTCGGGCTCCGGCCCAGGGCCCAGGGTTCCCCCCCTCCCCCTCTCCCCCTCCTCCCCCTCCCTCCCGCCCCGTGCTGTCGTGCTTCTCACTGCGGGGGCCGAGTCTACTCGGCCGGGAAATGCGAGGCCTGGGCCCTGACCAGGCGGGGAGTGCTGACGGGGAGCCCCGGGGCGCCCCCGGCTGTGCGGCCCGGACGTCGGCTCCTCTCCGGGACTCACTTTCCCGGCCCGTGAATAAGAGGGAGCCCCCCCCCCCCCCGGGGTTCCGGAGCCGGTCCCCAGCTCTCCGGCCGCGCTCTCGGTTATTTCCCGCGGGTCTAGCTTCAGCCAGGGCCGCCTGGGAAACGGAGGCTTCGGCTCCCACAGGGACCCCAGCTAAACGTTCGCCCCTGAGCCGATGCTGCCAAAAAAGAAAGCCTGAGCCCCCGCTCTGAGGCGATGGAGCCGAAGTCACCGGCAGAGCTCTGGCCGGGGCCGAGCCGGACTGGCTGTGGAGAGAGACCCCCACCTCCCATCCCCCACCCCATCTCCCATCTCCCATCCCCCACCCCACCTCCCATCTCCCATCCCCCACCCTCATCTCCCATCCCCCATCGCCCCCACCCCCCCCATCCCCCCCATCCCCCGCCCCCTATCGCCCCCACCTTCCATCCCCCATCCCCCATTTCCCCCCCATCCCCCATCCCCGACCCCCACCTCCCATCTCCCATCCCCCACCCCCACCTCCCACCCCCCACCCTCGTCTCCCATCCCCCATCGCCCCCACACCCCCCCATCGCCCCATCCCCCACCCCCTATCGCCCCCATCTTCCATCCCCCATCCCCCATTCCCCCCCATCTCCATCCCCCATCCCCCCACCTCCATCTCCCATCCCCCATCCCCCATCCCCCATTTCCCCATCCCCCATCCCGCATCCCCGTTCTCCCCGGCAGGCAGAGAAGTCCGATCCGGGCCCGAATCCATCTCGGGTTTTCCTGAAACTGACGACAGCCGCCCCCTTGGAGGGAGCAGGCTGGAAGGCGGCCGGCTGCGAGTATTTCAGTTATGCCATTGACGTCAATGGAGTCATTAAATAGATCGCTGGCGCGGCCCGAGGCTCGGCAGGGCCCACGGACTCCCGGGGCGCTCTCGCTCTCGCTCTTTTTTTCATAATGTAAAGCCAGCCTGCAGGTCTCGCTGCAGCGCCGAGCGAGGGAGGGAGCCAGAGAAAAGCGGATTCTGGAGCCAGCCCAGCTCTGATCCCGCCTCGCCTTGTCTTCCCCTTCTTCTTTCTTCCTTCTCTCTTTTCTGTCTCCCTCTCTTCTTCCTTCTTCCTTCTTCCCTCTTCCCTCCCTCCTTGCTTCCTTCTCTTTCCTCTTTTCTTCCTCCCTCTCTTCCTTCTGTCCTTCTTTCCTTCCTTCCTTCCTCCCTTCTTTCTTCTTTCCCTTCCTTCTTTTCTTTTCCCTTCCTTCTTTTCTTTTCCCTTCCTTCTTTTCTTTTCCCTTCCTCTCTTCTTCCTTCCTTTTTTCCTTCTTTCCTTCCTTCCCTCTTTCCTCTTTTCTTTCTCTCTCTTCTTGCTCCTCCCCTCCCTCCTTTCCTTCCTTCCTCCTTACCTCCCTCTTTCCTAACCCTGCTGTGGGGCTGACTTCATCCCCAGCACCATAAGGTCTAAGTGACCCTGCATTAGCCTCTCTGATTAGGGACCCCCGGGGCAGCCCCGGGCGCTGACATCCCACACTGGACAGGAACGTCCTCCGAGGTGCTTTGAGCAGAGGCAGCCTGGGGCCTACCAGGCCTGGAGGCGGAGGCCGGGTTCAGACCCTGTCTCTGAGCCCCAGTCTTAGCATCCGGCGCAGCCCCCTCGGCCTCCTCGGTTACATGAGGCCATCCGCGCGGAGGCGTCCTTAGGCTTCTGAATCTGTGCTCCTCTCGGCCTGGGTCCGGGGCTTCAGGGGTAACAAATGGCTCGTGGGGCTCCTCCTAAGCGTCCACAATCGCTTGATCGCCCTTTCTTCTCCGCGGTCTCTAGCTGAGACCTTCTTTCTCCTCGTGGCAGGAGGACCGCCAACCTTGGACCACCTGTCCGCCCGGGCCGTGCCCCCCCACTCCCTCACACACTCCCCCCCCCTCCGGCCCTGGGCTCCCTCCCCCAGCACCTGCCGGGCACAAGCCCGGTCCTGCAGCTCTCAGGGGATGCCAGGCGGGTGCAGCAGCAGCTGCTTCTGGGTAATCCACCTGAGAGCCGGGGCAGCCCAGAGCCGGAGGGAGGCTGCACAGCGCACCTGAGCTCCCGGGACTTCCCGTCCCCGATTATGTAAGACTTCTTGAGGAGACTTGCAGTGTTTATTTAACCCTTGGGCCCGCGGAAATGTTCCCAGGCTCCCCCTTTCCCCTTTTCCTCAATCCAGGCCCTTTGTCCTCCCAAGCCCCGGCCTAGCCTCTGTGGCACTGGTTCTCCCCGCTTACAGACAGCCCTGGTTCTGGAGCTTCCTGATTCCCCGATTCCCGGATCCCATCGCTGGGGTTCCCTAGCCCAGGAGCCATCCCCAGCAGCCATCATGGCCAACCATTATCTGAACAGGAAGGCCTTCCACAAACCCCAGGAAGAGGGCTCCTCCAGAATTCGTTTGAGTACCTCTATGGGGGGGGAGGGGGGAAGCTCACTACCTCCCCAAAGCAACTTTGGAGCAACTCTTCTTAAAAAAAGTTGGGAATGATTTTCCCCAGAAGCACCCATTCATAGTCATCCAACACATGACAAAATAGCAACATATCCAGTGTTTCCTTTGTATACAGTAATTAGTACACTGAATCTGGACTCAGGAATATGAGTTCAAATCCAGCCTCAGACACTTAGGAATGACCTTGAGCAAGTCACTTCCTCTGTGCTACCTCAGTTTCCTCATTTTGTAAAATAAGCCTCATAATGACACATACTTCATAAAGTTGCTTACAGAGAAATGGAGATAATTTGCATGAAACCCTTTACAAAATGCAAAATCCTCTATTAATGCAAGGGCTTTCCTGTTGCTGTTTTGGACAGGACCTTCCAGTGAAAAAATATTCTCCCCTAGTTTAGATCTCCTGCTTTGCAAGTCATCTGGAGGCACTGAGACATTAATGGAGTTGCTCAGGATCACTCAAACAGGATAGTATGTGTCTGGGGCAGCTGGAACCCAAGTCTTTCCAACTCTGAGTTTTATTCTCTAGCCCCTATACTAGCCTGCCTGTTACTGATCATCATCATCATCATCATCATCATCATCATCATCATCATCATTATTATTATTATTATTATTATTATTATTATTCATTATTTCCATAGGAAATTATTTAAACTCTATTCATCCCATCTAATAAAGGAAATTCTTCCAAACTTTATATTTCCACAAGTGGAATAGAAGGAATTAGAAAAGAAAAACTGAAAATAATTGTTCTCTACATCCTGAGTTTGAGGTTTCTTGTGTTTGGCCCAGGAGAGCAAGCTGCTTACTATTCACCAACTGTGCTGACCGTCAGTCCACCTTCCTGTTGGCCTGATGCTCAAACATCCCCAAAAACCCAATCAAAGGCTCCTTTGGTGATCAAGGAGGGATCCTGGGGGAGGACTGTGAACACAAATTCTAACATTACCGCTCCACAGAGGAAGAATCCTGGGAGAACTTAGGGCTTGAATCCCAAGAGGGCTACCCCTTCAGAGAGGAGGAAAATTGAGAGTGCAAAAAAGGAAGTGTCTTTTTTAAAGTTAGATATTTAGTGACAGAGCCAAGGGGAGCCCAAGGCCCTGGATGGCCCATCCATCACATCTTCACCACAGCTACTTTCTTCAAGATGGCACCCGGGAAGATACTGAATAGATAATAACCCAAGAACATTAACTAAACAGTTTTTAATCATCTACCTGTCTACCTGTTTGTATGAATATCTGTATGTACATTGTATATATACATTGTATATCAATTATGTATGGACATTGTATGTATGTACATATCTATATCTGTATGTACATTGTATATAGACAAGTGTATATCACATTGCATATATACACAAATGTTTTATTTATACATTTAGATCATAAAATTACAGTAGAATTTAAAAACACTTTGAAAATATCTAGTTCACCCTCTTCGTTTTCCTGATGAAGAAAGTAAGGCACAAAGGGCTTTTAAATTGGATTATCCAAGGTCATACAGATAGGAATAGAAAGCTAGGAACTGAACCCAGGAGTCTGATCCCTTTTCACTGTTACGCTTGTCTTTGCTTCTTTTCCCTTGTTTTGTTTTTTTAGTTTTTTATTTTCAAAATATATACAGTTTTCAGTATTCACCAATGCAAAACCTTTTGTTCCAAATTTTTTCTCCCTTCCCCTCACTCCGTCCCTTAGACAACAAGTAATCCAATATATCTGAAATAGTTTTTCCTCTTTTTCCTAGCAAGAGAGAAAAAAACCACTTTTTTCCTATATAGTAAACATTATACAATGAAGAGGAACGAAGAAAAGAGGGAAGGAAAGGAAGGAAGGAAGGAAGGAAGGAAGGAAGGAAGGAAGGAAGGAAGGAAGGAAGGAAGGAAGGAAGGAAGGAAGGAAGGAAGGAAGGAAGGAAGGAAGGAGAGGAGAGGAGAGGAGAGGAGAGGAGAGGAGAGGAGAGGAGAGGAGAGGAGAGGAGAGGAGAGGAGAGGAGAGGAGAGGAGAGGAGAGGAGAGGAGAGGAGAGGAGAGGAGAGGGGAAAAAGAAAGTCATCATTGTTTTGCATTGATAGAGGGAGTTTCCTCACCAATTCTCTACACCAATAAAATCAGAGGGACAGGACACATAATAAATCAAGCTGTGGACTTGGAGTATTAATAAAACTTGGATTCAGATCCCACTTTGGCTACATACAGGTTTTAAGAGTCAGAGAAGCTGGGACTCTGTGAGCTTCAATTTCCCCAGTAAAATGGGGAGGGAGAGATGGTACTTCCTTCACAGAGATATTACTTTCTAAGTGTGAAAGTGTTATAGCAATTCAAGCTATTGTTATTAGCACAACAACAAACCAAAGAGTTCCTTCCCTCAAGAATCTTAAATTCTACTGGAGGAAGATGTCATGGGGACACATTATTGTTGTTCAATGGTTTTAAGTCTTGTCTGACTCTTTGTAACCCATTTAGTTTTTTGTTTGTTTGTTTGTTTTTGGCAGAAATAGGGAAAGGGTTGGTCTTTTTCTTCTAGGACTCATTGTACAGATGAGGAAACTGAGGCACACAGGGTGAAGTGACTTGGCCAGGGTTTCGAAGCTGATAATGTTCTGAGATTGGGTTTGACCTCAGGGAGGTCTTGACTCCAGGCTGGGCGTTCTTCTCACTGGGCTACCCTACCTTCCTCTAGGCAGAGACTCGGAGAGCTAAGGATTTCAGTAGCCTTCTAACGGGTCATTTTACACTATTACCACTCTCTTGAGCGGCCTCTAGAGCCACTGGGAGCAGAGGTCTAGCTGGCCTGTACAGCCTGGCTCACATCCCAAGCCCTCCCTGCACAGAGCCCCAGGAGCGGCCTCATGGACTATTTCTATGGTTTAGCGGTCTTTGGAGATTTCTTTGTAATAGAGATTTATTTTTTCCTTGCAGATGTATGTATACCTGCCCTCCCCAGACAATGAGCTCCTTTGACTCTCTGAACAGCCACTTTTCTCCCCGCAAGTGTGGGTTCCTTTCTCCTTCTCTGTGAATACAAAGATTCTCTCTTCTCACCAACTTGCCTTCCCATTATTGCTTCAAGCCAAGGCAAACTGTTTTAGTCCCCTATTTTCAGCGTCCTGCTCCCACCCCCATGCCCTGGTGCCTCTATTCTCATCTCCAGTGACCAAAGCCAATCACGTCCCTCACGTCCTTCGCAACATGACTCAAAAAACCACATCCTTCAGGGATTTTTCCACAGTGGACCAAACTTGGTCTGGTGGACTCCATTGCTTGAGACAATCTCCAGTCTTAGATTAAAGCTTTTGATCGATTTGCAAAAATACCTTTAAAAAGGCATTTTAATCCTGATTCCCTCCAAAGGGGGGAAAAAGTCATTTTTGGTCATTGGGATATGAATTTAGATTTTGTGTCCCCAACTGACTATAAATTCTCCCAAGATCTGAGTTAAAAGAAACTTCAGGATAGTATAGTCGGATGGAAAGAATCATGATGTAAAGTCACAAGACCTGAGTTCAAATCCCAGCTCTGACATTTGGCTGTTGGGTGGTTATCTTTTGGGATGAAGATGAACAAAGGGGCTGCTTGCTTGTTCTTGTATCTCAGGTGCATGACATAGAGTCTATGCTAATAAATTCTTTATCTAATGGTCCTTCTATAAAGATGACCTCATGACCTGTTTTATGATGACATAAAATCTATGCCTTGGTTTTACCACCCCCCTTAAAATAGAGAGCTTGGATCAGTTGAACTTGGCCTTGGTCACGGTCCCAGTTTGGATTCCAACCCCACTGGGCTCAAACCAGGCTTCTGACCCTGAGGCTATATTGGGCATATCTCTGGGCCTTCATTTAGGGGGATTGCTCAACCTCTCTGGACCTCGGTTTCTCGCACGTAAAATGGTATGAGTGTGTGGAGGGGGCTGTTCTAGATGATCTCACATTCTCTTTCATTGCTGAATCTAAGCCCTTTTGATATCTGTGCAAAGTTTAACCAGATGGGGATTCCCCTATCACATTCCCCAGGATCCTTTGGGAAACTCTTCACTGAAAAAAGTCCATTTCTTTTGGGAGGAAGAACTTAGGAAAACATGTGATTGCTGGAAGATCTCAGCCCTACCCCTTTCTAGATGTGAGGCTGCAGAGAAATCTTGTCATTCTCTCAGCTCAGTTTCATCACCCTGACTTCAAGTTGAGATTTGCCTCCCCCACATTACTCCAAATATGGCCCTTTGGGGTCAAGCAGAAGCAAATGTAGCCTTCCTTCTACATGATGACCTTTACAAACCTCCACCACCCTCAACTCCCCAACTTTTCGTCACCCTCCCACATTGACCTTTCTGCCCGATAGGGTTAGTTTTCCAATAGATTATTTCAGTTCCTTCTGCCATCTTGTTACTCTCTCTAGATTCAATCCAGTTGGTCAGTCAATCCCTAAACTATTAAGTGCCTTTTATGTGCCAGCTATTGAACTAAACAAACAAACAAATAAAACAAAACAAAACAAAACAAAATAAGCAAACAACAAAACAAAAAACAAGAACAAGAACATCTTTTCATGAGAAAGGCAAAAATGATTGAGAAAGGATCAATTAAGGGCCATCTCAGAGAGAAGACACTAAAATGAAGGAATGGAGAAGGAGTCTTGTAAAAGGCAGAATGTTCGCTGAGTCTTGAAGGAAGTTGGAAATCAGGAGAAAGAAGTGGGGAGAGGGAGCACTTCAGATATGAAGAACAGCCAGAGAAAATGTCTGAAGTCAAAAGATAGGGGGTCCTGAACAAGGGACCAGTGTTACTAGGTCACAGAGAGTCAGCATCCTTCCTAAGATTTAGGACAAGATGCTCAAGATGCAACGACCAGCACAGAGACCACACAAGAGGGTTATTATCTCCCTTTCTGAATGCTCTGCCTCTCCATACAACTGAGACCACCTTTAATTTTTGGCCAAGATCCACCCTGCTGACCCTTATTAAAAGTTTGGTCCTTTAAAACTTTCATCCACACTCACACACACATACATACACATATGTGCACACGTGTAAATGAGTGTATTATAGAATGTCTACATTTATGTATGTATTTTTATTTTTACATAATCCTTTGCCAAGCCATTTCTTCCTCATCTTATACTTGTATAATTTCTTTTTTGGACCCAAGAGAAAGACTTTCCACTTATAGTTACCTCTATTAATTTCTATCTTATTCTTTTCATAATATCACTCCAGTATGCTGAGACTTTTGGATGCTGGAGAGATCCCCCACCGTGTTCAGTGACCCTCTGAGTCTCGAGTTATTTGAAACTTTGCCATCTTTGCCTTTTTCCAAATCATTGATGTAAATAGATAGAAATGTTGAACAGAGTAGGGCCAAACTGGGGCCCGCCTCTAGGAATCACAAGACCTAAGCTCTAGAATAATTCTCCTCCGTTAAGCAAATCAGTGAACTCCCTTATTGTGAAGCTTCCTGCTCCATAAATGAAGGAATGATATCTGTTCTAACTGGTTCTCTGGTTTGTTTCAAAGATCAAAGGAGATAAAGCACATGGGAAAATATGAAGTACTAAACAAATGCCATGTGTGTTTTTTAATTTATTCAATGATCATTAATCAAGTACTTACTGTTTGCAAGACATACTTTGCCCCGACTGCAGTACATAGTATTCTATACATAATAGATGTACGTTAAATATTTGATGCGTCTAGACTGAAGTGCCTTTCCTTCTCCTGCTTCTCCAAGACTTCTCAGAACACTCCCATGAGGATCTCATTTAGTAAGGTGGAAAGGGTGTTTTATGAATGTGTTAATGGGAATGTGCATCCAGGGCCATCTCCAGCCATTCTGATCCATATCTGGCCACTGGACCCAGATGGTTCTGGAGGGGAAAGTGAGCCAGGTGACCTTGCCCAGCTCTCCATCACTTAAATCCAAGTCACTTGCATGTCATGGCGTCACCTCCCTGATGTCATGGACCTCTTTGAAAACAAAGGTCAAGCAACAAGAGAAACAGCTTAAATAGAGGACATGACAGATCCATCCCCCTCTGCCTGGTTAAGCCATTTTAGACCCACATTATAGAAGGAATCTGGATTGTATATAGAAGATAGAAAGCAGGATAGTAGAAAGTCTGGAAATCCAGCCATAGGTGGATCAGGAGAAGGACCTGAAGAAGTTACTTTTGGAGATTACCAAAGGCTTTATAATTGAAATTTTATTTTTTAAACAGAAAGGACTGTCTTTTAGAATGTACTTAATAAATCTATATTTATTGATTTTGTGCTAATAATCTGTCATAGCATCGTAGGATCAAAGATGTAGGGATGGAAGGGATGTTTGCAGGCAGTTGGTCAATTACCCTCATTTTCTAAATAAAACTGAGGCAACAGAGTGTCTTAGCCCTGGGTATCTGAAGGGTAAGTGGCTGAATCCAGATTCCACCTTCAAAAGTTAGAACAGGCATTCATTTAATGAGTTGTTCTGTGGATACCTGAGCCTTTCCTATCACTGCTATATTCTGCTCTTTTTCGCTGCCAAAATCCTGATCTTGAGTTGATTCTAACCCCTGTTCACAAAATCAAGAGCCAGAAAGGTACTTGAAATGCAGCCTGGGACAACATCTTGTCCAGAGCTTGAAATAGAAAAAAAAAGGCAAGGGGCTATGATCCAGGGGACAAAATGCAAGGGCCTGGGAGAAAGAGAGGTTAGGGGATGGTGGAGAGAAACTTTTATGCTTTATCTTTTATCCTCAGCAGCTAGTACAGTCTTTTGCCCTGAGGATAAAGACTTGGAATTTCATTGATCTAACCACCTTCCTTATAAAGGTACTCCATCTACCAGTAACTGTTAACACCACCTCTACAGCTTACCATCTTAAAGCAGACAATCTCACCCAGCCTTAGATGCATGACCTTCTTAGAAACGTTTTGATAACTATTTCAGAATAATTAGTTTCCTTTGTAATCCCGTATTTTTATTTTATGTATTAAAAACAGAGTTCCAAGAAAGGGTCTACACACTGCCAAAGGAATTTATGACAAAAAGAAATTAAAGAACTCCTGTCTTAGAAAATTGTTTGAAGTATTAAGAAGTTAAATGACTTGTCCAGGATCTCTCTGCCAGTAGGCATCAGAAGCAAGACTTAACACCTGTTCTTTCCTGAAGGAAACATTTCTCAGAGGTAGCTAGGTGGGTCTACAGTGTGCAAAGCCCCAGAGTAGACTCTAGAATACCTGAATTCAAATCCTCAGATGCTAGCTGGGTGACCCTGAGCAGTCACTTAATACCTGTTTGCCTCAGAGTCCTCAACTGTAAAATGACAACTAGGATAGTTGTCAGGATCAAAATGTGGCAGTATTTGTAAAAATGCTTAGGATGGTACCTGTACATAGTAAGTGCTATATAAATACTTCTTCTTCTTCTTCTTCTTCTTCTTCTTCTTCTTCTTCTTCTTCTTCTTATTATTATTATTATTATTATTATTATTATTATTATTATCATTATTTCTTTTTTTCTATTTCCTCTTTTTCTTTTTTTCCTTTTCTTTTCTCCTTTTCTTTTTCTTTTTTTCTCATTTCCTTTTCTTCTTTTTTCATTTTCTCTTCTTCTTCTTACTACTGTTATTATTTCCCAATATCCAGAGTCAAAGGGCCAAAGTTCAGGTTCCAACCCTATTACTTTCTACAAATATGATCCCGGACGTCATGGTGACTTCCTATGGCACATGTTTCTCATTCATTAAAAAAAGTACTGAGTGGGAGGGAAAGTTGTCCTTGATGACCTTTAGGGTCCTTTCTAACTCTGAGTCAAAACTCCTATCCTCAGTGGGACAAGGACAGGCTTGAGAAGGGAGAGGCAGAAAGAGGAGAAGGGAGGGGATGAAGAAGGGTTTATCTTTGGAACATTTCTGGCTGCCTTCGATGATACTCGTCCTGCCTTTGGTATCAGAAGGAACTAGACAAGAGGCCCGTCATGAAACTGGGGTGTGTCATGAAAAGCAGGAAGCCAGCCAAGCCCCAGGCTGCCCTTGGAAAGCCCAAGCTTGAATAAGTTTGCTCTGTTTGGGTTATGAGCAATTTACTTATACCTCCATAATCTGTAATTTTGTGTGGAAAGATTCTGGCCCCCTGGGCAGCTCAGGATGCCTCTGTGCTTTAGTGCAGGGTCTTCAAGAGTTCCACTGCTGAATTGGTTCCAAACAATAGACACATCTATATGCCCTTTACACATTAGTTAGAACTTCAATCTAATCTAACTTTGAAGGATTAAAGATCACCCCATTCTTCCACGAAGCCTCAGAAAACTTTGATGGCTTCCACCTCCTCGGGAACCTCTCTGAGATCCTGCTGGTCACACTATCCCCACACCTCCCTTTAATTCTGTGGGGCTACTTCCTGCCTACCTAGCCATCCTTTCGCCTTCATCTGATCCCTCTCCCTCTCCTGCCTCCTTGGAAGTTTCCTCAACAACTCTGTGCTGGATCCTCTTCTCTCTCTCCAGACTTTGCACTTGGTGATATAATTAGCTTCCATGAAGTCAAATAGCATTATCTCTCTCCTGAGTTCTGATGCGGTATCACAAAAATACTTACCTGGTAACAGTGGCTAAAATAAAATCTTCTGAACCAATGAAGAGGTCTCAGAGCAAGGAGTCAGGATGCTGGGGGTCTAGTCCTGAAGGTGCTCATTTCCAGCTCCATAGTTTTAGATAAGTGATTCTGCCTCTTTAGGATTTAGTTTCCTCATCGAATACTTAATGTGCAACAAGAAAATTATATTTACACACATATATTGTATCTAGGTTATATTATAACACATGTAAAATATATGGGATTGCCTGCCATCAAGGGGAGGGAGTAGAGGGAGGGAGGGGATAATTTGGAAAAATGAATACAAGGGATAATGTTATAAAAATTACTCATGCATATATAATGTCAAAAATTTATAAATAAAAAACAAAACAATAAAAAAAAGATTATCCCTAAAAAAAAAAAAAGGATTTAGTTTCCTCATCCACAAAATTGAAAAAATTTTGGTGAAACTATCTAGAACCTAGCCCCTCAAAAAGACAGGAATAGGTTTGGGGTAAGATACAGTGGAAAGAGAGAATGACAAAGAGAGGAAGACAAAATGAAGGAAAAACAGAAACAGCAAGGAAATGAGGAGTGAGGCACAGAGGAAAAGAGAAAAATTAGAAAGGGAAAAAAAGAAAAAACAGACAAAATGAGAAAGAGAGAACAAGGGAAAGAGAGGCAGTGGAGAAAAAAGAAAAGAAGAAGGAAATAATGGAAGGGAAGAAGAAAGGAAGGGAGGGAGGAAGGAAGGAAGAAAGGAATAAAGAGAGGGAGGGAGGGACAAAGGATGAAGGAAGGAAGGAAGAAATGGAGGGAAGTAGGGAGGAAAGAAGGAAAAAAAGCATTGATGGAGTATTTACTAAGCATTCATCAACAAACAAAAAACTCTACAGTGTAAAAGAGGAAAGAGACCAAGCTCAAGTAGAAAAGGAAAAGAGAATGCTTAGAAACAGAAGCAGAGGGACAAATAGCAGAGGGTCAGAGCCAATGACAGGAAAAGGTTGTATAGTTTTTTTTCCTAGAGGAAGAGAAGGGGGAGGGGGAGACTAAGTAAAGGAAAAAGGGGGGAAGAGGGGAGGGGAAAGGGAAGAGGAGGAGGAGGAGTACATCCCTCAGATTCTCACTTGATCCCTCTGGTTGCCAGGACCTCCCCCCTCGGGTCTCAAACAACAATTTGAGTAATCGTTCTCTAATATGATCATTTATCACTGAGAATTGGGCATTGTGGACATCTGTGTAGGTATCTTATCCCCCACCAGATGAGGATGTAGATCACATCTTCCAAAATTGTGTGTATCCCAGAACCTGGTGCAGGGCTCTGCACATAGAAAACATTTGATGAGAGCTCCTATGGTGTTGTCTTGGGAGAGGTAGGAGCAGCACTTACCTGCATTCCTACTAAGTGCCGATCTCTGTGCCTTCCCCAATCAGACATCACCCTATCTCTACTTGAAGACCTCCAAGAAGGAACATCCATTTTGGGACAGCTGTCGTGGGTCAGCAGACATTGTTCTTGGTGCTGCCCTCTGGAGTCATATAGAACAAATCCGATCCATGTTCCAAATGACAGCCCTTTGAATATTAAATTAAAATTAAATTGAATATTAAAAAACAGCTATAATACCGTTCAACGCCTCAACCTCTAAACTTTTTGTTTTTGAGACCCAGGACCTTCAACTTATCTTGGTGTGGTATTCCTATTCTGATTGTCTTTAGATTCTCTCCACCTTATGGTTCTTCCTAAAATGGGGTCATCATTATTCTAGGGATGCTCTCACATGGGCTGATGGGACGTTCTCTATTTCTGGATTTACCTTTCTAAATACAGAGATCACATTCACTTTTGAGACTATTATGATGCAGTTTCCATTTCCCCACTGAATTTGAAGCTCATCCAAACTCCCAGATCCTTTTACAGACTGACCACTGGCTTGCCACGCTTCCCTCATCTTGCACTTGGTAGGTTGATGTTTTGAACCCCAAACTAAAAATTTACATTTGAACCTATTAAATTCTATTTTAATGTAGTCATCCCAACATTCTACCCTGTCCAGATCTTTTTGTTATCTTGAATCTCTCACCTGAGTTAGGTATTCCTCTTATTGTACTGTCATCTTCCAATTTGATAAGCATGATATCTGTCTTATTCCCTAAAGAAATAATTAAAATGGTAAATAGCACCAAACCAAGCATATGTTCCTGGGGCCCTCCACTGAAAACCTCCTGATTTAATATGAAAAAGTGATAAAAACTCTTGATCATAACCTTGGACAAGTCTCAGATCCATCAAGTGGACTATTTCCTAGTTGCCTGACCCACCACAAAGCTATCAAAAAGTCAGCTCCATCAGTTAGGGAGAGGGAGACCTTTTTTATAGAACTCTATCATCCCCAAAGTGAAAAGGCAAGATACAGCTGTTCTACAGAATCTGTGCAACATTGGGAGGCAGCGGGACACCATGGAAGGAATCCTGGGTAAAAAGACCGGATTTCAAATCCTGCCTCAGATACTTAATAGCTGTCTGGCCTTAAACAGCCACATCTTTCTGAGACTTTCTGAGACTTGTTTCTTTTTGTATCATGAAAATAAAAGTTCCTGCATTGCTTACCTTTCTAGGTTCTCTTAATGATCACAGGAGATAAATAACAAACAAGCATTTCTGCACCAATACCCTTCTCTAAGTAAAATATTTTGCAAACCTGAAAAGCTCCATGTAGATGTCTTTAGTATTGCTCAAAGGAAATAGTGCAAGTCCATGATAGAGATCGCCAACAAATCTGAATGGGGACATCTTAAAAGCTGCCCTAAAATGGTCATTCCTTTAAGAAAAAGCAAAGATTAAATATGCAGATAGGTTTGCTAAGCAAGTTGGACGCTGTACAATTTGAAATGGGTGAACATGAGAGAGTGTTTGCTGGATCAGAGCCGTATTGTTTCTCTACCACAGGTAATCTCGGGATTTAGGAAGGACAGCTGTTCAGATTATTTATGGCTCCAAAGCTATCAACAACTGGGAATCAGTGCCATAGCATGCAATCTCCTAAACTGTGAAAACTGGCCGATGTCTTATATAAGTAATCTCACTGAATAAAATGTGCTTTGTCTAGGTTCAAGGTAAATGGGAAAAGGAAAGCAAAAAGAAGGAAGGATGGAAGGAAGGAAGGAAGGAAGGATGGAAGGAAGGAAGGAAGGCAGGAAGGAAGGAAGGAAGAAGGAAGGAAGGAAGGAAGGAAGGAAGGAAGGAAGGAAGGAAGGAAGGAAGGAAGGAAGGAAGGAAGGAAGGAAGGAAGGAAGGAAGGAAGGAAGGAAGGAGGAAAGGGAGGGAGGGAGGAGAAGGAAAAGGGGAGAGTGTAATAGGAAGGGAGGAATAGGGAGGGAGGGAGGGAGGGAGGAAGAGAGGGAGAGCTAAGTTTGCTTTTTTTTAAGACATCTGATGCTGGTTGGTTTTTGGTTTGGGTATTTGTTGTTTGGTTGGTTTTGTTTTTGTTACTTTAACATTTCAAGTTTATGCAGAGAACAATTCTACAGTGTTGAACATGCTTATCATTTTCTTGATGCTGTCCAGATTCTACCTGGGCCACCAGAAGCGAATCTGCTATTTTCTCATTTTTCCTCATTTGTGCCTCTTTTTTTCTCAGCCATAAAGTGAAAGGTTAGATCAGATGGCATGTAATGTTCTGGCTTTATGACTCCTATGATATTTTCTATATATAGCAGATATGGACAAAGAAACTCATTTGAAAAAATATTTGAGTGAATTGTGGAGGATTAAAAGTCCGATGTGAACCAACAGTATGACTTGGTAAGAATAGCATTTCTATAGCTTATTTTGTGCCAGGCACTGGACTAAGCACCTTATAACTGTTTCATTTGATCCTCACAATAACCTTGGGATGTTGGAGTGATGATTATCCTATTCTAAAGAAAAAGAAGTTAAAGCAAACAGTAATGACTAAGACAGCTAACACAACATGGGATGCATTAGGGGTGATAATGGCTAGTTCTAGGAAGTTCCAACTGGGCTCTGCTCAACTGGATGGAGAAGGAAAGGCCCTGAGTGTGTGTGACATTTGAAGACCAATGGAGGGGACTAGGGATATTTCATTTGGGGGAGAAATGATGTGACCAATATCTTCTAGTCTTTGAAGGACAGCTACATGGAAGAGGGACAGATTTTTCTGTTGGTTTCAAAGGGCAGATCAAGAATAATAGGGGAAGCGGTAAAATGACCAGTTTAGTTAGATATCAAGAAAAGCTTCCCAACAATTAAAATTATCCATAAATGAAACAGTCTGCCTTGGACACTCAGTAGCTCTCTCCTCTGAGCAAATTATTTTACCTCTGTCTGTCTCAATCATTTCATCTGCAAAAAGGAAAGAAGGGAAAGGAATAAACATTTATATGGTACCTACTATGTGCCAGGCCCTGTGCTAATCATTACATCATTTTGGTCTTCACAAAAATCCCACAAAGTAAGTGCTGTGAATATCCCTATTTTAAAGTTGAAGAAATTAAGGCAAACTGAAGTTAATTGACCTGCCCAAAGTCATATAACTACTAGTAGATGTCTTAGACTGGATATGAATTCAGGTCTTCCTGATTCCAGATCAAGCATGCTATCCACTGAGCCACTCAGCTGCCTAATGACAATATCAGTTACCTCCCCAGGTTGTTGTGAGAATCACAAGACAATCTCTGTAAAGAGCTTGGCCATCATCAATACAAAGTATCGTCATTACTCTTAGCATAGAATCAATGTCTAAATGAATTGGAGAGTGACCAGATCTGGACCTGATCAATAAGCCTTTCTCCGATAGCCCTGACCAGGGGTCACACAGCTGCACTGAAAGGCTAGCAGGGAAGGGAGCCAATCCCTGCCAAGGAAGCCCATTGCACTTGGAAGCAATTGTGATCTACTGCCATCCAATCCAAATTTGCCTCTTGGGAATTTCCACTTAGCACCTTTTGTTTAACTCTTGGCATAAATGGAAAATATTCTGTCCTTTTCTTGGGATCCTCTTGGGGAATGGGGAGAGGATGCTTGACCAAACCTCGGGTGCACAGGCCACAAGGCTTCTGGGAGTAATAAGGGGAATTAGCAAGCAGCATCTGCTCAGACCCCAAGCAGAGACTGAAGGAGTCACCTTTTCCCTTTTTACTTATGACGTGCTTTCTCTCTGTCAAATTCTCTGCAAAGCTCTGAGAATACAAAGAGGGAAAAAGCAGGGCACTGACACACTCATGGTAATGAGACCCATCACTTCTCTCTCTATTCAGTGAGGGGATGCTTCAGAGCCACAACATACACAGCCTAGTATATTGACACCTGCCCTACAGTCAGTTCTGTAAATACACTGACTGATAGATTCAAAGCTACTTTACCTCCAGAGCTGCTGCTTTTGTCTCCCCTGCACCCAGCTCAGAGCCTGGCCCAGAGAAGTAGTTAAAGAATTCATTAAGAGGCAGGGCAGACAGGGAAAAGCTACTCCCTCTGGGGGCAGGAAACTGTTCAAGTCTGCTTACTACCCTGCTTACTACCCTGTGCCAACTTGGCCAGTTTATTTCCTCACTTCTCCCTAGACCTCGATTTCATCATCTGCTAAATAAAGGATTTGGATAGGAAGATGTCTGAGGTCCCTTTTACGTTATACTTATGGTCCTTTGATCTTAAATGCTTATTTAATTGAACCATAATTTTGTGTGAAAATAAGCTGGTGTGTAAAATCAGAGATCATCCTCATCCCTGTCTTTATCATCATCATCACTTTCATCATCATCATCATCATCATCACTATCATCTTCATCATGATATCAGCCATCTTCATCATCATCATCATAGCCTTCATCATCACTATCATCTTCTTCACCATCATCATCATCATAGCCATCTTCATCTTCTTCATCATCATCGGCATCATAAAAGCCAAATTATAAAACAGAACACTGGAAAGCCCATAAAGGCTTGGGTGTTTCATTTCATCCTGACATCTGGCCAGTGAGCTAGATTCTGTGATCTTCCCGGGAAGGGCCCCGACTTTCAGCCCTGCCCTTCTGTCCGTCAGTCACTAAGCATTTCTTACCCCTCTGCCAAGGGCCAGGCAGAGTGCTGGGTTCTGGACATGCAAAAAAAAGGCAAAAGCCAAGGAGCTTACAGTCTAGTCTAATTTTCTATTACTGTTTCCTCCAAGTAAAATGATGAAGTCAGGCTAGTTAATCACCAACAGGGATCTTCACCAGAGACTTAGGAGCTCGTTGTTTCTCCTATTTTGATACTGGCATTTTCCCAGGACTGGAGCCTTTGACAATTCTGTGCTTCTGAGTAAGAGTCCCTGGGTTTCACGAAGGGGTCCATGACACACAGTTCTTAATCATGTCATCTTTGATGACACTATTTGACTTAATTTTTGATGATCTTTGATGACATAATTTGAGATGAGAACTTGCATTCAGAGTGGAAGGAATGAATCAGGAACCCAGCTCACTCGTCATCTGGGCTTTACCTTCATATCTCACTGAACACATAAAATAAGTAAATGCACATGAACAGAAGTCACCCATGGACTGTTGTGTTCCCAGGTCCCCAAGCAAAAGGATCAGAGACCAGTGCCCTCATTTGGCCATTGAGGAAACAGACACTGAGCATTGCTGTCAAGGTCACCTGACTAATAAATGGCAGAGAAGCTTTAAATTTAGGATTCCCAATCCATCCCATAGCCTTCCACACTGAACTGCTTCAATGAAGACAACTCTGAGATACCACTACACACCTGTCAGATTGGCTAAGATGGCAGGAACAAATAATGATGAATGTTGGAGGGGATGTGGGAAAACTGGGACACTGATGCATTGTTGGTGGAGTTGTGAAAGAATCCAACCATTCTGGAGAGCAATTTGGAACTATGCCCCAAAAGTTATCCAACTGTGCATACCCTTTGATCCAGCAGTGCTACTATTGGGCTTATATTCCAAGGAAATACTAAAGAAGGGAAAGGGACCTGTATGTGCCAAAATGTTTGTGGCAGCCCTTTTTGTAGTGAGCTAGAAACTGGAAGTTGAATGGATGTCCATCCATTGGAGAATGGTTGGGTAAATTATGGTATATGAAGGTTATGGAATATTATTGCTCTGTAAGAAATGACCAGCAGGAGGAATACAGAGAGGCCTGGAGAGACTTACATCAACTGATGCTGAGTGAAATGAGCAGAACTAGGAGATCATTATACACTTCAACAACAATACTGTATGAGGATGTATGCTGATGGAAGTGGAAATCTTCAACATAGAGAAGATCCAACTCACTTCCAGTGGATCAATGATGGACAGAAACAACTACACCCAGAGAAGGAACACTGGGAAGCGAATGTAAATTGTTAGCACTACTGTCTATCTACCCAGGTTACTTATACCTTCGGAATCCAATACTTAACGTGCAACAAGAAAATGGGATTTACACACATATATTGTATCTAGGTTATCCTGTAACACATGGAAAATGTATGGGATTGCCTGTCATCTAGGGGAGGGAGTAGAGGGAGGGAGGGGAAAATCTGGAAAAATGAATACAAAGGATAATGTTATAAAAAATTACTCATGCATATATACTGTCAAAAAATTTATAATTATAAAATTTTAAAAATTAAAAAAATTAAAAATTAAAAAAAAAAAACAACACTGAACTGCTTCTAGTGATAGAGTTCATAAATGATGAAGTCATTTGGTCACTGCTAATGAGATAAAGAACCCTGAGAGCAGCAATAAAGATGAGGATTAAGAAAGTCGCTAGGGAGAAGGTCACTTCCTCCCATGATTCTCTAATTACTTTTGCAGAAATGGAGCCACATTATCCTGCCCTGGAGGTCAGATAGCTCCATGTCGTTCACTCCATCTTTATGAGAAATCCACAGGCAAGGAAAAGCAAGCTGATGATAGGGTATTTCTGTTGTTCAAGAATAGAAAATCCCATGTTGCTGGGCGTAGGAGCCACGTCCTCCTTCACCGTGGGTTTTAGAAAGGAGCTCTCCAGCGGAGTGATCTCTAGTTCCTGTGACAGTGACCTCAGTCATCCAGGGTTCGGTATTCTGTGTTTCAGAAGTTAGACGGGAACTTCTTCCCTTCTCAGCAGAGGTGGGGGACTTGAATTAGCAAAGTGTTATGGCTCCTAATTCCCTCTTCTTTTTGAGAGAGTAAAATGGGATCGTCTTTAAAAGGACAAAAAAAGGGGCAGCTAGGGGGCGCAGTGGAGAGAGCATGAATTCAGGAGGACCCGAGTTCAAATCTGGTCTCAGACACTTAACACTGCCTGGCTGTGTGACCCTGGGCAAGTCACTTAACCCCAGCCTCAAAAAAAAAAAAAAAAAAAAAAAAAAAAGAATCTTGGGAACAATTAGTCAGTAACCATTTATGAAGTATTTATTATATGCCAGACTCTGTGCCAAGTGCCAGGGGTCTAGGGGAAAAAAGCCATAGGCAGTCCCTGCCCTCAAGGAGCTCACAATCTAATGGGGCAGACAATGTCAAATACATCCAAAACCAGATCTGGCCGGGATAAATGGCAAATAATACGAGAGGAACTCCCTCAGGAGTACGAGAAGGAACCGCGGAGGTCCCAAATCTTACAAATATGGAGACCGAGGTTACCGGATTGTAGCATAGATTCTGAGCTAGGCCAGGAAGCCACGGTTCCTCCCCCTCATTTGGGAGATGAGGAGATTAGAGCCCCGAGAATTTGTGCTTCCTCCCGGGATCATTCAGGCCTTAAGCCCGAGGCCGGAATAAAGCCAGACTCTCAGTCCAGGCCTGCCAGCTGCGCTGTGATGTGAGCTGACTCTTCCGGCCGCGTGCCACCGCCTGCCGCAGAGGCTCCACATTCTCCGCCGTCCACGAGGGGCTCCCTTGCCATTGGTGCGCACGCTGTGGCTCCCCCCACCCCGGGACACTGAGGATGCTCTCGGCTCTCCCGGACAAGTCCCTCTTCCTTCTCCCTCCCCACCATGTTCTTGCAGCGTTAAGGAAGGCCCGAAGCCGCATCCTCAGGATTTAGCATCACGGTCCCCAGTGCTGAGGAGCTTCAGAGGTCATGAGTTCTCCCCTTTTACAGATGAGGAAACTGAGGCTAGAGAGACGGCGCCATTGACTCACACAGGGCGATGGACAGAGAGCTGAGCGCCCTGTGCCTCCAAATCGAACTTCTTCAGCTTTTGGAGGTCGCTGGAGCCTCTGCACGCCCTTGGAATCGGCCACCAAGAGTCAGCCGAGAGCAGCGGGGGATGTCGGGCCTTCCACCATTCCCGCCCCTCCCCACCCCGGTCTCTCAGTAAGGGTGGACCCCATTTGGATCGATGCTTCGCCAACCAGTAATGGCGATGGAAGGAAGGGCCCCTCCCCCCACACGTGGGGCTGGTCCACATTTCTGGGGCTCATCAGTTCAGAACCGCTCCCGACACCCCGCCGGGGACATAGAAAGGTAGAATGGGGGCTGAAATAATGGGGGCCGCGGTTTGGGTTTAATTCAATTTATCTGTGTGACTTCGATGAGCCATTAAAATCCCCTGAGCCTCCATTCGTTCACCTGTAAAATGGGATGGTTGGACTCAAAGATCTCGGAGCCTCGTTTCGGCTCTAACTCTGACACTTGGTTCCCGGGGGCTCCCCTCAGTGGAGGCCACGTCGGAGCTCAGATCCTGCCGCCTCGAGGCTAGCCCCCATCCACTGCCGCATCACCTCGCTGCCCAGGCGTGTGTGTCCGTAAATGTCCCCCCCCCCCCCCCACCTTCCCACAAAGCGCTAATCCCCAGAGGTAAACCCTCGGGATGTGGGAAATCCAAGGGAGAATACCACCGACCTTCCGGCCCTTCGGCTCCACCTGCCTCGCGCTCGCAGGATGTAAAGATAAATAAGACCCTCCGGGTTATCCAGTCCAAACCTCCCAGGGCTTATGGACCTGGACTGTTTCTAATTTCTATAATCGTGTTTGAGCACGATGAGCTTACTTGGTAAAACGTCTCATGGTTTGGAAGCCAGGACACAAAGCAGGAAATGGGACCGCACAGGGGAGGTCAGGTCTGGACCTTACGGACCACAGTGCCGGGGGAGGGGCTTGGAGCGGAGCCCGCTGGCCCTAGGGAGCCACTGACGTATTTGGAGCGAGGGAGCGAAAGGCCGAGCTGGGCCCGGAGGAGATAGTTCTGGGCAGCTGCCCGTTATCATTATTCCCTTGTTTCAGGGAGAATAGTGCGGGGGAGTCTGGGAAGAAACGTTATCTGAAGACATTAAATCCTAAACCATGAGAAGGTTTAGTGGGAGGTGATGGAGGGTCTGGGGAAAGAGGCGAGGGGCTGATGGAATATGGACATCCTCCCATTTTCATAAACCCCCTTAAAGGCGGGAGTCCCGGCCCTTATTTCCCTGAGGCCTCCAGGGATCCCGGGTCAGCTCTGGAGGTAGTAGTCCCATTTTACAGGTGAACAAACTAAGGTTGAAAAGTGAAATGACTACTATCAGAGGCGGGATTCGGACCCAGATCTTCTTTTCCCCATGTTCAGGGCTCTTCTCCCTAGCGCTCTCTTCTAAATGTCTGCCAATGGGATTGAATTCAGAGAGCCCTGGGTTTGAAGTCAGAGCCTCCAGCTCACTGCCGATGTGACCTCGGGGTGGCGCTTGGCATCCCCGGGGGGCAGGGGTACAAAGCGCCCCTCCCCAAGCCGGGCCAGGGCCTGAGTGGCCATCCGCCGACATCCAGAGAGGTGAAGTGCTTGGCCCATGTTCTTCAGCTGGTGCGTAGGACCCAGTATACCAGCCCTGGACCCCAGAAATGCCTGGATAACCCCCAGAGGTAGCCTGGAGGTGAGAGGGGAGATAGTGCTGGAGTGTTCCAGACTCACATCGGATCTCGGACACAGCCTGCTGATGCAGCTCTACAAAAAGTCCCCAACTTCGCTGGCCTTCAGGTTCCTCATCTGTAAAATGGGTATGATAATAATAATAGCATAGAGTTAATGTGATTAAAGAGATACCACATATAAGCTCCCACATAAATGACATGATAAAGATGGAATTATTATTGTTATTATTACTGGCCTGGTGCCCAGCTCATAGTAGGTGCTCAGAAGTACTTGTTTTTATTGTTTGAGGAGGAAAGCAATTCACAGAAAAGTGAAAGGGCCCCGCTTGTAGTCCCAGGGCTAAAGGAAAGAGGGACGGGTCCTGCTTCTCCCGCCCCCGAGGGGTGGGGGCCGCTAGGAACATCGGCCCGGGAGCAACCTCGGATTTCCCGGCCAACTTGGGCCCTCCTGCGGAACAAGGCTCCGACGGTGTGGGGTCGACACGGATCCCGGGGGTGTTCCTGCTTTCTCCCAGGCCGGGCCGGCCCAGGTGCAGCCAAGCAGCCCTCTCGGCACGTCCCTGCGTGCTCCAGAACCCGAGAGGCCTGGAAGCCGGGGCGGGAACCCTCGGGTCTTTGCAAAAAGTCATCGGGGGCGTTGGCCTATGTACCCTCCCGCGCCACGTGCTGAAGGTCAGTCGCCAAGCTGGCTGGGACTTTAGCTGCCCCCGCTCCCGTTTGCGGCACTTCCAGCGTGGGAAGTCAGAGAGGAGAGACGGAGCAGAGACCCCGCTCGGCAAAGTCCGTCTTAGGATTCTCCTCCGCTGCCTCTTCTCCCCCAGACTCCCCCAAAGCCTGGGGACACCCGGCCGGCTCTGCGACAGCTAGTGAACGTTCGGCCGTCCAGCGGGGGAAGTAGCTGGGGAAGCTCCCACAAAATCATCCCCCGACGGCTCCATCCCTGCCTGGCCCTCCCGGGCCGACACGTCGCCAGCCTACAAAGCAGGCCCTGGCGCCCCATCCCTCCGGAGCGCCCGCGCTGCCCACTGCGAAGAGCCGGAGGCTCTCCACCAGAGCGCCCTTCCTGCGGGTCCTGCCGTCGGCCGGGGCTGCCGACTACCGGGTCCTGCCGTCGGCCGGGGCTGCCGACTACCGGGTCCTGCCGTCGGCCGGGGCTGCCGACTACCGGGTCCTGCCGTCGGCCTGGGGCTGCCGACTACCGGGTCCTGCAGTCCGCCTGGGCTGCGGCCGGCCCGGCTTCGGCACTGACTCACCATTAGTCTGGTGATCGAGGCAGAGGGCCGGATTAGCTCGGCTCCCCTCGGGGAGGCAGCAGGGCGGCTTGGGGGGGGGGGGGGTCAGGTTCGGCAAGGTGCTGACCGCGTCTCGCTGTGACACTTCGGAAAGCTCCCTGGGAACGGCCCTCTCGGAGAAGTCTCCTCCCGTCCTCCCTCGGGACCTCTCGTGCACGTGGAGGGCCAGAGGCCCAGAATTTGGAGGCAGAAGGGTTCTGGGCGGCTCTGTGGATCAAGCCATCTCCGCAGAGGAACCCCCACTCTCACATGTCACCCATAATAAGTGTCACCGGCCTCCCCAAGACTCTGGAGAAGAAGGGGGGACCTGGCTCTTTCAGACACCCCCACTCCCTCTAACAAGAAGGTTCGGTCAGCCTGGCTTCTGGAAATCAAGTCTCAACTTCCCTCTTTGGCGCTTCCACCATCTGTCTGGGTTCTGGTTCCGGGATCAAACAGTCGTTCCCTTTTTCCACGTCAATCCTTCAAATGCTGGATCCGGTTGTTGCCATCTTCCCTGAGGCTTTTCTGGGCCGAAGGGCCTCAGGTCCTTGAATAACAGGGACTGCAAAGCCCTTCACTATGTGAGCGGTCCTCCCCTTCTCAGCATCCTCCATAGCACCAGAACTGAAGGAGAGTGCTCCTCTGACCAGGGAGGGAGGACAGAGGACTCCCCAGCAGGATCTCCCCTTTCTGCAAGCTTTGCCTCTCTGGGTGCCCCGGTCTAGCCCCATCCCACCTCGGAGATCAGGCAACGGCACTGGAGTTTAATCTTTATTCCATAGAATTCTGTCCCCCTTCAGTGGCAGTGTCGCCTAGTGGATAGAGCCTTGGGTCTGGCCTCAGAAAGACTGGGGGTTAAATGCTGTCACAGTCAGTTAGCTCTATGAACGTCAGGCAAGTAATTTCCCATTTTGAGACTCAGCTTTCTCCTTTGTAAACTGGGACTAATGGTATCTGGCCTAAGTCACAGGGTTGTGGTGAAGCACAAAGAACATGTATGCAAAGCATTCGGAAAATTTCAAAATACTATGTAAATGTCAGTCATTTTTCTTTGTCTTCTTTCTTCCCTCTCCCTTCTTCCTCTCTCTTCTTCTTTCCTTCCATCTTCTCCTCCTTTCCTCCCCCTTTCCCTTTCTCCCTTCTTTTCCTCCTCTCTTCTCTTTCTCCTTTTCTCCTTTCTTCTCCACTCCCTTTCTTCATAAAGCCATGTGTTTTAGAGTTGCATGGGACTTTAGAGATCTTTTGGCCTACGCTCATTTTACAGATGTGAAAACTGAGTCCAGAAAGGGAAATACCCTGCCCTGGTCTCATGGATAATCAGTCACAGAATGCAGATTCTAATCCCCCCTTTTCCTCCTCTCTTTCGATTCATCCTGTCTTTACTGAGCATTTTCTAAGTTTGGGACTTTGTCCTAAAGTAGAGACATGAGTAAAACACGGCCCCTGCCCACAGAGAGCTGCCTGCCCATGTTGAAGGTGTCACTGTCAGCCCCTTGTGAACAGGGCTGCTCTTCTCTCTCCCCCAGCAGCTACCACCCTGGGCGACCAAGGTCTCACTGGCTCTCACTTTCCTATGCAAGATGACCAGTTTAGACTAAATCAGGGATTCTTTACCTTTTTGGTAGTCACTCTGTGGAAGCTGAAAGGCCTTTTCTCAGAATCATGTTTCAAAATACAGAAACTACAATACACAGGATTACAAAAATCCCCATAAGACTAGTAAATAATAATTCATTTTCCCCTTCCAAGTTCAGTCCCCTGAAATATGGACCTTTTTAGGGTCTGTGGACCTCTAGTTACCTTACAGGTTGGATTAACTTCAGCTTTGGACCCTCTGATATAGCCATATCACCCATGCATTCAACGCCCTTTCAAAATAATTCTAAGGAATAAAAGCTTACAGAGAATACCCCCAAGAGGATAGATGAGGGGTCATATAGGATTGTGGCGCCTCGATGGAGGCCTCTGGGGAGAGCAGGTGATGAGGGAGGCTTCTGCTTTGAGGCTTTCGGGAATTATCATTTCCCAGTCAAGTCTGAGCACTGGAGCTGGGCCATCTCCACAGTCTAGCATCCAAGTGCCAAGAGCAGCAAGGCCGGCAGCAGAGGGATGCTACACGTGAGGGCCTGTCACTTGCCCAAACCCTGTTTTTTTCGGGTGGCAAGAAAACAAAGCTGCTTTGTTCCCAGTTCCTCGGGGCTCCTCCCTCCAGGGCTGACCCAGCTCAAAGATTTTTCAAAGGTCATTTTGCCAAGCTTTCTGGTACACATGAGCAAACTTGAATCATCTTGTGTCACAATCAGGGCCCCAAAGCCAAAAGCCACTGGCCTGATCTTGTGTCATCCTGAATTGGGTTTATTATAGAGTAGGTTTGTTCTGCTTGGGTCACTGAAATAATAATGCTTTAGAGAGGGGCTATTGAGCCCTTGTCAACACGTACATCAAAAGCGTCTGAGAACCTTTCTTACATTAAAACTCATGTGTCTAAGAAACATAAGTGAAATTCTGTGTTCTTTTCTCTGTGCAGGATACTAGAACTGTGCTAGTCCAAGTTCAGAGGAGGCTCAGAGGCCTTTAACCTGAAGAAATATCCTCCTTCCAATCCTATATAGATGAAGGCAGCTAGGTGGCCTAATGGGTAGAGCACAGGGCTTGGAGTCAGAACTTATGAAACCTTGTGGGACTTAGAAAAGCAAGTCCAAATCCCACCTTAGATAATTTACTATCTGAGCAAGTTGCTTAACCTCTGCTTCAAGTTGCTCCTCTGAAAAATGGGAATAACTCTCCTCCTCCATGTACATATACACATATATACACAAACACACACACACACACACACACACACACACACACACACACACACACACATATATATATATATATATATATATATATATATATATATATATATATGTTAACTATCAGCAGCAGCAGCAGCACACCTACCTTGTTCCTACCTTGGGAGTTGGGGGAACCAAGTGAGGTAAAAAATATGCACTGCTTTACCAACCTTGAAGAGTAATAGAACTGCCATCATGTATGTTTTTTTTTTAAATGTCTTCTCTAGTTTTTGCTTCAAGACCTCCAATGTAGGGAAATCTGCTTCTTCCCAGGCAGATCATTTTGTTGGAAGATTTAAAAGCACATTTAGGGATGATAAACATAGAGCTAAATGAGAATTTAATGGTCATCCATATGACCAATTCATTTCACACATTATGAAACTAGAGCCCTGAGAGATGAGCTCATTTTCATTTATAGGTTGTAAGTGGAAGAGCTAGGACTTGAAGGTCTACATGTCATGGCATAGAATCCTTCATGTATGAGTTGGATCAGATGACTTCTGTTTCCCTTGGTTTTATTGATCATTATACTTTATTTACGTATGTGACCTCCATGATTTATGTATGTGTGTAAGCATAGACTCAATCAGTGGTTATGTCTACATGGCTGCTGTCTCCCTTAATGGTCTTATTATTGGTCATCTTAATCTCTCTCTCTCTCTCTCTCTCTCTCTCTCTCTCTCTCTCTCTCTCTCTCTCTCTCTCTCTCTGTCTCTCTCTCTCTCTCTGTGTGTCTCTCTGTCTCTCTCTCTCTATCTCTCTCTCTGTCTCTGTCTCTCTCTGTCTCTGTCTCTGTCTCTCTCTGTCTCTGTCTCTCTTTCTCTCTCTCTCTGTCTCTGTCTCTCTCTGTCTGTCTGTCTCTCTGTCTCTGTCTCTCTCTCTGTCTCTGTCTCTCTCTGTCTCTCTCTCTGTCTCTCTCTGTCTCTCTCTGTCTCTCTGTCTCTGTCTCTGTCTCTTTCTCTCTCTCTGTCTCTGTCTCTCTCTGTCTCTGTCTCTCTCTCTCCAACTTCTCTCTCTCTTTTTCTTCATATTCTCTCTCTCTTTCTATCTCTATCTCTCTCTCTTTCTCTCTTGATATATATACATCTATATCTATATATTTCCTCCATGATTTATGTATGTGTGTAAGCATTGATTCAACCAATGGTTATGTCTACGTGGCTGTTGTCTCCGTTAATGGCCTCCATAATTTGTATAATGGACTCAACCAATGGCTTTGTCTGTATGAATGGACCAATGAGACTTCCTACCTTGGTAAGGCCAATATTCTGGTTTATCGTTCCCTGATGGGTTAGAGGCAAATGGATTAAAAGGAAGCTGGAATCAGCCATCAGTAGCACTGCTAGTCCTAAACTTTTCAGCACAGTTTGCATTATTTTGCACACTTAGGATGAGACCTATCCTTTCCATCAATTGATTAAGAATTTATTAATCACCTAGCATGTATCAGGCCCCGTGGTAGACATAAAAATAAAAATGATTTTAAAAAAATGTTGCCTTGAAGAAGTTCATGTTCCACCAGAAGAATAAAGCTGACCTGGAGACAGGAAGTGGGACTGCATCTGTAATTTCACTCATATTGGGAACTCCTAGGGAAAGAAATTCTCTCTGCTGGTGCAAGTTGGCACGTTCTCTCCAACTTACACCCTTAGAGATTCACCTTGGAGAGTAAGTGGCTTGCTCAGAGTCACGAACCAGAATCAGAGGTAGGATTTAACCACGGGCTTCTTACCATCAAACCAGTCCTCAGTTTCCTTTCCATGCAGCGTCTTGTTATTCCAGTAGAAGTCATAAACAAGATAACATTTTAAGACTGCAGATTGGGAGAAAACTTAAGACTCATTAAGTCTTTAGCACTTGGAACCTGATTTGCTCCATCCCTTAAGGCTCTGGCGCTCTCTCTCTCTCTCTCTCTCTCTCTCTCTCTCTCTCTCTCTCTCTCTCTCTCTCTCTCTCTCTCGGGTCAAGTGGTCTCTCTCTGCAGCCTTATCTGACCAGTGGGACCCGGTTCCTCTGGATCATTTCTGCTTGAAATGGATTTCCATTCACCCTGCTTCCTTCAGGCTGCCCAGCCACCCCAGTCTTCTGCCTGGCACCCATTCTTGTCTCTGCACCCTTAAGCTGCTCTGCCAGCCAAGGGGGGAGAGAAAGCCCAGTGGACTCATTGGACCTTCAGCTAACTCAGAAAAGTCATGCTTTGCATATTTGCCTCCTTGAGGGGATTTCCACACTTTTCCTTTTCCCACAAATCCGGGCTGGCAAGTGGAAGGGTGAAAGCAAAGGGGTGTGGCCTAGAAAGGTGAAAGAAAATGTTTCAGAAAGTTTGGCAGGAGGAGGAGAAAGTGAGGGAGAAATGTGAGAAGGAATTTTTAGGGAAAAGCCCTTTCTGTCTAAAAGGAGGTGGAGGGTGGGAAGGGAGCGGGCTGCACAGGGCTCCTTGGTGACTCACATGTCTTGGTGGGTACCTGACGTGATTCATTGGGTGGAAAAACACATCCCCGTCAGGGAACTCATTTTAACCACCTTGCAAACTTCCTTTGGAGCCATCTGGAACTCTTGGTTTGGTTTGGTTTTTTCAGAGATAATTTTCTATTCCCTGCCTTAAAATGGAAATAGCATTTGCCAAAATGAGAAAGCTTAGTTTTTCTCATCTTCCCTAAAGGTAGGAAAGCTAGATATTGGAGGAATGGGTGCTATTTGGATAAGATCGTTTCCTGAGGCAGCTGATATCACAAAGCACCAGGCGTGAGTTCCAATCCAACCTCATACAAAAGCTGTGGGAATTACTTTATATTGATTTGTCTCAGTTTGCGCAAGAGAAAAATGGGGATAACAATAATACCTATCTTGTATGATCGTTGTCAGGATCGGATGAGATAATGATGACAAAAGAGCCTGGTACGTAGTGGGCATTCTATAAATGTTCATTCCTTTCCCCTTTCTGGTAGACTGCCATAATGCCAATGTTTGGGCTAGGCCCAAATTAAGAAAGTGCTGTTGTTAAATATGAAGAATGAGACACTCATTTTCAGCCAATCAGGGGCAGATTTTTCTTGACAATGCATACTTGTCCCATTTGTTATTGTTTTCTTCTTCCACCAAAGGCCCAAATTTGGTCCTTCAGCCTTGATCTAAGGACCTCCAGTGAAGGAGATGCTCCAACCTCCCAAGCCAGCCCAGGAAGGGTTAGGAAGCATTTCTGATGGCTTTTTCTAATAACCAGTACATAAAACCAGAGAGTCAGCGAGCTCTGGATCATCTCGTCTGTCCTGTGCCTGGACAAGTATCTCCCTTAGAGTCTACCCTAGTGGTCTCTACTGGAGAGCTCCAATGAGGGACAACCAATGGCTTCTGAAGCAATCTGGCTCACTTGAGAACAGCTTTGATTGTTCCATGAGCTAAAATGGACTCTTTTAACTCATTCCATTCAGTTCCACAAAATTAAGTCTCCAGAGCAGAGGTCTACGTATACTACAATGAGAACACAAAGCTCAAGGAAATCAATACCTGTATACTCCACTTGAGTTGTTGCCAGCTCTGCCATCTTTGGTCAAGTAGAAAGAGTCTAGCTCTCAGCCACGTGAGAGCTTTCAAATATCTGAACCCTACTCCCTCCCACTCTTCCACACTATTAGCTAATAATCCTCAGTTATTTCAGCTGTGCTTCCTGGGAACATGGACTCAAGGAGTCTCAGGCCCTTTCAGTGCTCCCTCTGAATCCCTCCACCTTGGCAATGACCCTCAGACTAACTGTGGAACCCACAACTGAATACCATCCACTGGTTATGATCTGACCCAGGCAACTGTTATCTCCCTCATTCAGGATGTTTTTGTTGATCGCCATTTCATGTTGTGGACACATGGAGCTTGCAGCACACTGAAACCCCCAGATCTTCTTTCACCCAAATTGTTGTAGTTTCCAGCCTATTATTGTGGGATCAATGACTTGACACCAGGTGGTGAACTTTGTATTTTTCCTTATTAATCTGTGTCTATTTATACGTGGCTCCCTTTTCCAACCTGTCAAGATCTTTTTGAACGCTGACACCATCATTCAACATGTTTCTTCACAGCTTAATTTCATCTGCAGCTGCACTAAACTTGCCATCAAGACTTGATTCCTGTCATTCACAGTGGCCCAGATCCCCAGGGCACTTCAGTAGAGACCTCACTCCCGGTTAACCCTGACCTGTTAATGAATGCTCTCTGGGTCCAATTACTCAGCCAATCTTACTGCCTTCTGCTCATTTGCTTCCATCTTATAGAAAAGGACAGGATGATTGATTTGTCAGATCCTCTTCCCCAAATCTGCCAACTTCATTGGCAGAATCCTTCTGACCTCCTTGTTCCATCAGAAAAGGAAATGGGGTTAGTCTGCCCTGACTAAGCCATGCTGGCTTTCAGCAATCGCTATTTTCCCTTTGAAATGTTCAACCCTTTAATACTATATTCCAGCATTTTGCTAGGAAATGAACTCAAACTATAGCCTATAGTCTCTGGACTGCCCCACCCCTTCCCTTTTTTGAAAACTGAAACAACATCTGCCCTGTATTTTTCTCACATCTATCCCCCAATCCATAAAACATCACTGGGAAAATACTGGTGGTAAAGAAATGGGATTCTTCTACAACAGACAAGAGCCGAAGGATTATTTAATGACAGAGTTTTGTGGACAATACAAGACGTTACTGTGTTTATTATGACTTTTTTAATTGGCTCAGTCTAACAATGATAAATACCAGAAAAATGGGTTAAGGAAGAATAACCAGTTTTAAAAAACAGAAGTATAGTGGTTAGAGAAGTGGGATGAGACTCAGTAGAACATAGTGTTCCCCAAATTGGAGAATAGGATATCCAGGCTATTTAATCAGTAAAGAATCCTCTACCACAGAATTTTGTATACTTTTAGCCTATATGTATGGGATATTTTTTTCTGTAGAGAGACTACAAGGCTGCACTTTGACTTGCCAAGTAAATTTCTGGAAACAAAAAATTCATAAGCACATAGGATCTTGTAATCCCTTTGATTCTCAATCAGTCGTATAATCTTAAAGACGTAATCCTGCAAAAAATCTGCTGAGTCTCCAGAGGGCTAGATTTGGTGTCCAGAAGACCAGTTCAAATTTCAGTCCAGTCACTTCCTGGGTGTATGTCCCAAACCAATGGCTTCCATTCTGTGGACCTCAATTTCCTCACCTGTAAAATGAGGGGGCTGTCCTTGATATTTTCTACAGACCCTTCCAGTCCTGATTCCATCCTCCTTGATTCTCTTTGCCTCTGCCATCTTTTAGGGCACTCTTCCACTGCTCTCCACCCACCTGTGACTTTAAGGCTTGGCTTGGTCTCCCTTTTCTCTCCTCTTCTTCCATCATCCTCACATCAATATCCACATTGATGACTAAACATCCTGACCTCCCTGCACTTCATCCTCCATGACCAGACTGACCTCTGCCTCTACTTTGGAGGCTCATCAACATGGCCCCACTTCGAACATTAACTCACCAGCCATTCTATTTCTCTCAAGATTCTGAAATTTCACTCCATCCATTTTGTCAGTCACCCAAACTCAAAAGTCGGTGTCATCCTTCACTCCTCACTTTCTCATCCATTTAGGTGCAATCATTGACAATTCTGTTGATCTTTTGATTACATTAGATTTTCCTCCTGACACTGATCCCACTCTGGAGCAAGTCCTCGTCATCTCCTACCAATTCTCCACTTGACTGTCAAGAGCTTCCTAAAATATAGATCTGGTTATATCTACTCAATAAAATCCACTCACTCCCTATTACTTCTGCGTTCGATACAAAGTACTGTTTAATGTTCAAAGCTCTTCAAAACCTGCACCTTCCTCCACTTCCAATCTTCTTATATCTTATTCTCTTCATTGAGAACCAGTGACACTGTGACCATGACTTTCTTTGCTGTTGCTTAACAAGTCACTGCATCTGTTGATTTACCATGGTCCCCATCCTGGAATCTTCTCCCACCTTATCCCCACCTCCTAGCTTCCCTGCTTCCTTGAAGTCTCGGTGAAAATCCCATCTTCTAAAGAAGCTTTTCACAAACTTCCCTCATGATAATACCTTTTCTCCAAAACTGTCACCAATTTATTCCTTTTATAGATTCCTTGTGGTCTTCCTGTCCTCATTTGTCTCTGCCATCTTTAAAGGCTGAGGCTGTTTTGGGCTTTCTTTGTGGCTCAGTGTCAAGCACATAGTAGGTGCTTAATGTTTTGACTACATTGACTATGAAAAAAAAGTAGAAGTCAGGAATATTGTTGGGGAATGGTTTTAGGAGGATCATCCGCAAGCAGCCAGTGAGAAACAAGAACTATCCTGTTTGTTTGAACTTTAGAGTGAGAAAAGTAGAGTGGAGTTTTCCTCAGGAAAAAGATTTATGTTGTTTAGTGCATGAAAATGCAATGAGGATAGTTGATTTAGATTCGAGTGGAGTTCCCCAGAAGGACTGGCAGAAGAATGGACAGGATGCAGACTAGTTGCTAAATCTCTTTGTTTTCCTAGGATTGATTCAGCCTCTCCTTCACTGAAGGACTTGTGTAAGAAACGATTTCTTACTTAATACCCTCCCCTCTTTCCCATTTCATGAATAGTTATTTGTATGAGTGTTTTCATCTTCAGCCTTTCTCGTTTTCAGTACTTATAAATGACATGTTGTTTTGCCCTGTAACAAAGGAATGGTTATGAGCTTAAAAGTACCCCGTCATCTTGCAAGAAGTCACTGCTTACGGACATTGCCACGTATGGCATTTGTGTCCGAGAACAAAGGAGGCGCATTTTCCCCCAGCTACACTGAGTAAGCAGATGGTAGTCACTCATCTCCAGCAGACCCAGTGCCCAAGTCCAAAGAGTATCCTTATGAGAATATTCCTTTTTTGAATTGAAATTATTTTTAATTTTTTTTTTCAAAACATGTACATGGATACTTTTTCAACATTGACTCTTGCAAAACCTTGTATTCTAATTTCTCTCCCTTCCTTCTATCCCCTCCCGTAGATGGCACATAATCCAATATATGTTAAACATGGCAAAACTATGTGTTAAATCCAATATATGCACACATATTTATAAAATTATCTTGCTGCACAAGACAAGTCTAATCAAAAAGGAAAGAAAATGAGAAAGAAAATAAAATGCAAGCAAACAACAACAAAAAGCGTGAGAATGCTATGTTGTCATCCCCACTCAGTTCCCACAATCCTCTCTGGGTGCAGATGGCTCTCTTCATCACAAGATCACGGGAACTGCTCTGAATCATTTCATTGTTGAAGAGAGCCACATCCATCAGAATCGATCATTGTATAATCTTATTGTCGCCATCTCCAGTGATCTATGAAAATATTCTTATCTTAACTTTCTAACTTTGCTGGAAGATCACATGGCTGGCAGGGACCACAGCTGCCATCTAGTCCAGTTCCCTTGTTTTCTAGATGAGGAAACTGGGGCCACAGAGGAGAAAACATCTCCATCTCCCAAGTGGAAGCCAAGCTGGCATCTGGATTATATAAAAAGAGCTCTTTTCACCGGACAGTGTTTTCCCTCAATTCTGTTATCTTGTATGAGCCTACTAGCAACAAGCATTTATTAAACACCACCTGAATGTGAAATATTGTGTTAGCTATGGGGAATACAAGGACAAAAATGGCAGTGCTTTGTCCCCAGGGGGATCATATACTGTGTGCAAAGTGCCGTGTTAGCCAGAGAAGAGAGATACAAAGATAAGCTAAACTTATCACTGCCCTCAAGAAGCTCATAGTTTAATAGGAAAGGACAGACTATCCAGTAGCTCAATAGAATGGAAGCTCCTTGAGAGTAAGAACTTATCATTTTTGTCTCTGGGTCCCCAGCACAATTCTAAGCATGCAGCAAGTCTTTTTTAAAAAAAATTTTCAATAGTATTTTATTTTCCAAATATGTTTAAAGATAGTTTTCAACATTCATTTTTTTGAATCTTTTTTTTTAATTTAATTTTTTTTATTTTATAATTATAAATTTTTTGACAGTACATATGCATGGGTAATTTTTTACAACATTATCCCTTGCACTTACTTCTGTTCAGATTTTTTCCCTTCCTCCCCCAACCCCCTCCCACAGATGGAAGGCAGTCTTATACATGTTAAATATATTACAGTATAGTCTAGATACAATATATGTGTGTAGAACAAAATTTCTTGTTGCACAGGAAGAATTGGATTCAGAAGGTAAAAATAACAGTTTACACTCATTTCCCAGTGTTCCTTTTCTGGGTGTAGCTGATTCTGTCCATCATTGATCAATTGGAATTGGATTAGCTCTTCTCTATGTTGAAGATATCCACTTCCATCAGAATACATCCTCATACAGTATCATTGTTGAAGTGTATAATGATCTTCTGGTTCTGCTCGTTTCACTCAGCATCAGTTGATGTAAGTCTCTCCAGGCCTCTCTGTATTTCTCCTGTTGTTCATTTCTTACAGAACAATAATATTCTATAACATTCATATACCATAGTTTACCCAACCATTCTCCAATTGATGGACATCCATTCATCTTCCAGTTTCTAGCTACTACGAAAAGGGCTGCCACAAACATTTTGGCACATACAGGTCCTTTTCCCTTCTTTAGTATTTCCTTGGGATATAATCCCAGTAGTAGCGCTGCTGGGTCAAAGGGTATGCACATTTTGATAACTTTTTGGGCATAGTTCCAGATTGTTCTCCAGAATGGTTGGATTCTTTCACAACTCCACCAACAATGCATCAGTGTCCCAGTTTTCCCACAGCCCCTCCAACATTCCTTGTTATTTGTTCCTGTCATCTTAGCCAATCTGACAGGTGTGTAGTGGTATCTCAGAGTTGTCTTAATTTGCATTTCTCTGATCAGTAGTGATTTGGAACACTCTTTCATATGAGTGGAAATAGTTTTAATTTCATCATCTGAAAATTGTCTGTTCATATCCTTTGACCATTTTTCAATTGGAGAATGGCTTGATTTCTTATAAATTAAAGTCAATTCTCTGTATATTTTGGAGATGAGGCCTTTATCAGAACCTTTAACTGTAAAAATGTTTTCCCAATTTACTTCCCTTCTAATCTTTCAACATTCATTTTTTGTAAGACTTGATGTTCTAAATTTTGCTCCCATCCTCTTTTATCTCTCCCCTCCCCAAGACAGCAAGCAATCTGATATAGGTTAAACATGTCTTTTAAACGTATTTCCATATTTGTCATATTGTTGGTAAAAATCATATCAAAAGGGAAAAAGAGAGAGAAAGAAAAAGCCAAACAAAGAAATGAGAACACTGCACTTTAATCCACACTCAGTCTCCATAGTTCTCTCTGTGGATATGGATGGCATTTTCCACCCCAAATCTACGTGAATTGCCTTGAATCACTGCATTGTGAAGAAGAGCCAACTCCATCACAGCTGATCATGACATAATCTCATTGCTGCAGTGTACAATGTTCTTTCTATTCTGTTTGCTTCACTCAGCATCGGTTCGGGTAAGTCTTTCCAGGCTTTTCTGAAATCAGCCTGCTCATCATTTCTTACAGATCATATTCATTACGTTCATACACCATCACTTGTTCAGTCATTTCCTGATTGATGGGCATCCCCTCAGTTTCCACTTCCTTGCCACTGCCAAAAGAGCTACTACAAACGTTTTTGTACTTTTATGATTGTTTTCCTCTTTTATGACCTCTTTGGGATACAGACCCAGTAGTAACACTTTGGGATCAAAGGGATGCACAGTTTGATAGCCCTTTGGACGCAGTTACTGCTCTCCAGAATGGTTGGATCATTTCACAACTCCGTCAACAATGTATTAATGTTCCGGTTTTCCCACCTCTTCTCCAACATTCATCATTATCTTTTCCTGTCATCTTAGCCAATATATAGAAAGTTCTTGATCAATACTTATTGAATTGAAATAAATGTTGGACAACAACATATTATTTAAAGCTATTACCAACATGCTAAAATGAGTCTTCAAAACCATGAGTTGTTCTGCCTTTGTGTAATCCAAGAAGGCTTCATGGAAGAGTACTGTTTTGGCTGGTGCAGGATAAACAGAACTATTTTTAACAGAGGGGTGGGAAATGTCCAGCCAGTGGGCTATATAAGATCCACAAAATCATTGAGTCTGGCCCTGCTTAGGTAACTGCAGTTCACATCCCATTAAGGGAGAGTTAATTAAATGTTTGATGAAATGTAACAGGCTGGATTTTAAGTTGATAATTTTGCATGGCCCACAAATGGTGTTATGAATATCCAGATGGCCTTGGCAGAAAAAAAAAGTTTTCCACCCATATTTTAACAGGTAGAGATGAGGAAAGGGAGATGCTTCTCTTTTTTTGTTTCTTCAGTACAGTCATCCATTAGGGATAAGGCTGGAAATTGTGATCTCGTCCATTTGGAAAAGTCTCCACATAAACCAGCAACTTTGCTAAAGCTTACAATGTTCTAAAATGGCTCGGGGCATTAAGGAGTTATATCCCTTTCCCAGGGTGGTTTATGGCAGGGATGGCATTTGAACCCAGCTCTTTCTGGCCCAAGTCTGCTCTCTGTCCATCTCCTATTACTCTCATCGAATGTGTAAATAACATAAAAACTAATTCGGGTTCCAGATTTGGAAGAAATGTAGCATATTTCTGTCTAAACTCACACTACAGCTCAATGTGGATCACCACATAAGATTCTCACTCTTTTTGTTGTTGTTTGTATTTTGTTTTCTTACTCATTTTCCTTTCTTTTTGATCTGATTTTTCTTGTGCCGCAAAAGAATTGTATACATAGGTTTACACATATTGGATTTAGCACATATTTTAACATGTCTCACATATATTGGGTCGCTTGCCATCTAGGGGAGGGAGTGCAGAAAGGAGGGGAAAATTTGGAAACAAGGTTAGGCAAAGGTCAATACTGAAAAACTATCCATTTATTTATTTTGAAAATAAAAAGCTTTAAAAACCAAAACTAAACTCACAGTACTCAACCATCTCAACAAATTTACCTTTACTGGTAAGTCTCCAGTGCTAGGGATGTCACCCTTTTCCCCAAAACTTTTGATGACTCAACTTCTTAGGAAACTTTCCATACATCAAGCTGGACTGTGTCTCTCTGAAACTTCCACCCACTGCCCTTAATTCTGCCTCTGGGATCTTGCAGGGCAAGTCTAATCACACTTGTCTTGGACAAAGCTTCGAATAATGGAAGACAGCCATTCATTTATCCATCAAGGCTTCTCTTTTTTTAAGTGAAATACTCTGAGGGAATCTCTGTGTGGATGGCTCCTCACCTCACCCTCTCCATCTAACTCACCACATTCGCGCTTATCTGTGGCTTTCCTGAATTGGGGCAGACACCCAGAATATTCTACTGAATGCTTTTCCATTGAGGCTATTCCTCTGCATCCCCCTTGCGAAAGAGAGTTGTCTGACCTTTGTTTAGAATCAAATCCATTGGTTTTAGCATTTTGCCAATTGAGGCTTGAGAACCTTAGAATCTCAGCGTTTTGAGGGACCTCAGAAATTTTCTAGTCTACTATTCCCTCTTCAGAACCATGTACCAGCTCTAATTGTTAGAAAGTTTTGTAGGGTTTTTTTTCTTACTGAATCCTACCATTTTAGACCGATTACATACAACTGCCCTCTGGAGCTAAGCAAAAAAAAGGAAGTGCAAGAAATGAGGAAAAAGAGTCTGAAAGCAGAGAAATCACTCCAGTCCCTCTATGAAGGGGCAATTAAGTACTTAATAATATCACTGTTTTCCCATGAGATGATAAGCTCCCTGAAGGCAGGACTGTGCCAAATTTCTTTGACATACTACACTGTACCAAGCAGTCAAGAGAAATTCAACCAATACAGCAAAATGGGTCTGTGGGGCTATTCTCTTCAATAGTGTAGATTGCAGTCCACCTACAACTGCCCATCCTGTGGGCGTCTTGTCCACTCCCTCCCATAAATCCTCTACAAGGAGACTGCAAGGGGTCTCTTTTCTTGAGTTCTCTTGCTGCCCCTTTGCTATTTCTATTTTCCTTGCTCTTACTGTGTAATCAGCCCTATTTTTTCCCCAAGTTATCTATCCTTTGCATGAATTCTACAGCATATAAGTGCCTTAGGGGATGGACCCAGTGGTAGAGATGGTTATGTACATGATGTCAAGGGGAAAACTAAAACAGTATAATCATCCCTACTGCAATAGTGGCAGTGGTCCAGTGAGCCTCCCAACAGCCCTCATCTACCAGATTGACTTAAATAGTTCTTCGAGTTCCATTGCAGTCACCCGGGGTCTTCTGGGTGGCCCAATTTTTCTTCACAGTATGCTGGCTTACAAAATTATATACTACATGTTTAACTTATATTGGATCACTTGCTGACTAGGGGAGGTAAATGGAAGGGAGAAAAATTTGGAACACAAGGTTTTGCAATGGTAAATGTCAAAAACATTTTTCCATGAGTTTTGAAAATAATAAAAAAACTATTATTAAAATTTAAAATATTATTTTAAATTTTAAAGGTTTAAAAAATAAGTGCTAGATTAACAGCATAGTGTAGAGGAAGTAGAGGTTCTAGCATCTAATCCTAGGTCTGCCTGTGTAACTTTAGCCAAATTACTTAGCTTCACATGGCCTCAGTTTCCTCAGCTGTAAGAAAATGTCTAGAGTATATATATATACACACACACACAATTCCTTCCTATTGTAATTCTATAAACCTATGAAAGCTATCACCCTTGGTGCCAGATAGATATGATGATATTCTTGACCAGAGTGTATCCTGTTAATCTGGAGCATATTTGAAGAATCCATATTAAAAAAAACTGAACCAGAAATCACAAGATAAGCTTAATATCATTAAATGACTCCTGGAAGGAAAAAAATTTTAATTAAACCTTCCAACGTGATCTAAATATAGAATCTTCCCATTTAACTTGTCAAGAGTCAGATTTATAGTAGACTTACTCCTTTACAACTCTCCCATTCAAGGTTAAATTTTAAGTCAAGTTCAGAGAATGTGAATAGCACTAGAAATGTTACCTTGCTAAAATATTCCCTCACATATCATTTGGTCTGATAGGTGATCCTTTAAAAACCACCTAGTTATACAAAGTATCACAAGCCTCAGATATAAAACCAATCTTGAGGCTGTAGTATATACGCTATAGCATATAAAATATGTGTATATATACATATACATATATATATATATACACACTATAGTATATAATTTGTGTATATTATATATGCTATAATATATAATGTTTATATATATAATATACTATAGCATATAAAGTATGTATATGTATGTATATATATGTACATATATATATACATATATATACACTATAGTATATAATGTGTGTATATTATATATATGCTGTAGTATATAGTGTGTATATAATGTATATAGTATATAATGTGTGTATATTATATATGCTATAGCATATAAAGTGTACATATGTATATGTTATAGTATATAATGTTTGTGTATATATAATATGCTATGGTATATAATGTGTGCATATTATATATATGCTGTAGTATATAGTGTGTATATAATGTATATAGTATATAATGTGTGTATGTATATATATATATATATATATATATATATATATATATATATATACATATATATATATATATATATATGTGTGACATTTCCTTAAAGTCACCTGCGATAGAATCCCAGATGTAGAATAAGAAGGAACCTCTGAAATCTTCTTCATTCTTATAGATGAGGAACAGAGAGGTTCAATGACTTGCGGAGATAGTATTAGAACTAGGTCCTCTGGGCCCAAATCTGTGATCTTTCCATTTCTTTAAAGTCTGAAAATCTCTGACAAGAGAACCCCCCACTACTTCAGGAATCATAAGCACCAGATCATTCAACATTGCATAATATGGTGAATCAGTGGAGGAAGAGCTAAGAGCCTTTCTGACAGTTAAGAGCTAAAAGAAGCTCTTTGCACTGGCCACCTCCACTGCCTGGAATACTTCCCTCCTACCCTGTGCTCGAGAGATTTCTTCTTCCTTTAAGATGCATGCCAGCCTTAATTTTCTACATGAGGTCTTTCATGGTCCCCCAATTGCTAGTACCCGCCCTTTCATATGATCTTGTGTTAAACAGCTGTATATAAGACCTCCATATTTATGCTGTACATCTTTTTGAAAACGTAATTCCTCCATTATAGCATCAATGGGAGCAGTGTTCATTTCATTCTTTGTCTTTATGTTCCTAGCACCTCGCACAGGGGATGACACATGAGAGGTATTTAATAACTACTTGTTGGTTGACTAGTTGAACAATGGATCAAATCTGAGACTGAATAGAATAGAAATGTCATTTTTAGATTCAAAAAATCTTTAATTACAAGATGGAGAAGGAATGGACGCCATACTGATTTGCCTAAAGATATAGTAGGCTCTGCAGAAAAGCAAAACACATTTTTAAAGTTTAGTCTCTTTTTCTTCTTTTAAAAAACTTTTTTTCCAAAACACATACATAGATAATTTTCAGCATTTACTATTGCAAAACCTTGTGTTTCAAATGGAAAAGCATTGAGGGGAAGGATCCAGGGCCTGATTATGAAACATAAAATGCTGATTTCCTGATCTAGAAAATTTGACTTTCTTCATTTGTTACAAGACAATGTTGCTTGCTTGTCAAAATGCTGGTTTGAAGTCAGGAAGACCTGACTTGGAATCCTGCCACAGACACTTACTAGCTATTCAACCTTAGTCAAGTCACCTTCCCTGTCCGAACCTTAATTTCCTCATTTGAAAACCATAAATATTGTTAGATATGATGGTAACTTTGGGGTTGTTGTGAGGCTTAAAAATGATGTCTATTAAGAGTTTTTTGAACAATCAATTCAACACTCATTTTGTAAAAACTTACAATGTGGCAGCACTCTATGAGATGAAAAAAAAAAGTAAAACTAGAAGTTTACCTTTTATAGATGGGATAGAATCTAAACAAAGGCAAATAAATACAGACACAGACAAAACAGTCTTGGGGAGGGGAGCTAGTTTGGCCAGAACACAAAGTAACAAAAAGAGAATAATGGGAAGTACAATAAAATTTGAATTATTATTTTGATTCCATTTTTTCTTATTTTATGTTTGATGGGATTCAGATAAAAATAGTTCTGGAACAAATCACTGCTCCATTTCATGTTCAGAGGACTCTAATGCAGGTGAATAAAAATATTTCATTTTTTGTAATTGAATAAAGGTTTTGGAGATGCACATGGATCTCCAGCAGATGAGCTTAAAGCTTCTTGGTGTAGAAAGGATGACAAGGATGATGTGTTCTCACTATGTTCTACAACTTTATAATTCCTTCCAAGTTACAGATGAGTATAGTGATAGTGATGACGATGATGATGATGGTAAGGATGATGATGGCATTTACATAACACTTTAATGTTTGCAAAGCACTTCATATATTTTAATTTATTTGATCCTTACAACAATCCTGTGAGGTAATTTGCTCTTATTTTTCACGTTTTACAGATGAGGAAACTGAGGAATAAAGAGATTAAGGGACTTGCTTAGGGCTACTAAAATAGTTAAGTATCTGAGCAGAAATTTGACTTAGGATATATAGACACTGAGTTGTGTGCTCCATCCACTGTACCACCTACCTATGAGGAAACTCAGACTCACAATCATCAAGAAACTTGCTCAATATCATATAGTTTCCTGTTCCTATGTAGCTTTGATTTCTTCTATTGACTCTATATTTTGAGAACTTCTCATTATATCTAGTTGGAGACTGAATTTGGTTCTCATATTATCTATTTAAAAACATTATTTCATAAATTTTTATGGATTAATGTTGTCCAGACAATTGTTGGGTTCTTTCTGCTATTATGCCCCCAACTCCAATGCAGTTGTGGTGAATTCTCAAGGACAATTTTGGCTCTCTTATTTGTAGCATGGTGACCTGTTGTCTGTTAGTTTATTCTAAATATCAATCAATTAACGTGCACTTATTATGTGCCAAATATTGTGCTAAGTGCTAGCCATCCAAATGCAAAAAATAAAAAATAAACAATTCCTATTCTCAAGGAGCATTTTGTTGTTGTTAAGTTATTGAGTAACATCTACTTTGTGATCCCATGGTCCATATCACGCCAGGCCCTTTTATTCTCAGTTATCTCCGACATCTGTCCAAGCTCATGTTTGGTGCTTCCATGACATTCTCTGTCCATCTCATCTTCTGCCATCCTCTTTTCCTTTTGCCTTCAATCTTTCCCAAAATCAGTCTTTTCCAATGAGTCTCATCTTCTCATTATGTGGCCAAAGTGTTTACGCTTCAGCTTCAGCATTTGACCTTCCAATCAATAGTCTGAATTAATTTAAGTGTTTACTGATTTGCTCTCCTTGCTCTCTCAGGGATTCTTAAAAGTCTTTTTTCAGCAAGACAATCCAAAAGCCTCAATTCAGCAGTGTTCAGCTTTCCTTAGAGTTCAACTGTCATAGCCATGCGATACTAGTGGAAAATCCATAACTTTATCACTACGAACTGTCAGCAAGGTGATGTCTCTGATTTTTAGTATGCTGTTCAGATCTACAATAAGTTTTCTTCTAAGGAGCAAAAGTCTTTTCAATTTCATGGCTGCCATCATCATCTGTAATGATTTTTAAAAATATTATAATAGTTTTTATTTACCAGATCTATGCATGGGTAATTTTACAACACTGACAATTGACAAACCTTTTGTTCTAATTTTTCCCTCCTTCCCCCCTGCCCCAGATGGCAGATTGACCAATCCATGTTCAATATGTTAGAGTATAAATTAAATACAATATACGTATACATGTCCAAACAGTTGTTTTGCTGTACAAAAAGAATCGGACTTTGAAATAGTGTACAATGAGCCTGTGAAGGAAATCAGAAATGATCTGCAATGATCTTTGAGCCCAGGAACACAAAATCTAATGCTATTCCTTTTTTTTTTAATTTTATTTATAAAATTTTTGACATTATATATGCATGAGTAATTTTTTTATAACATTATCCCTTGTATTCATTTTTCCACATTATCCCCTCCTTCCCTCTACTCCCTCCCCTTGATGACAGGCAATCCCATACATTTTGCATGTGTTACAATATAACCTAGATACAATATATATGTGTAAATCCAATTTTCTTGTTGCACATTAAGTTCTAATGCGATTCCCATGTCTTCTCCTTCTATTTGCCAGGAAGTGAGGGGACCAATTGCTATGATCTTAGTTTTTTGATGTTATGCTTCAATCCAACTTTACACTCTCCCCCTCTCTCATCCTCATCAAGGGACTTCTTAATTCTCCTTGGCTCTTTGCCATCAATGTAATATTTTCTGCATAGTTAAGATCATCGCTATTTCTTCTGGTTTTTGATTCATGTAGCCTGGAATTTCACATGATGTATTCTGCATACAGGTTAAATAAAAAGGTGGTGATAGGCACCCTCACCCTACCCCTCTCCCGATCTTAAACAAATTTATTTTTTTCCTATTTAAATTCTAATTGTTCCTTCTTGGCCTAAACTATTGTTGTTGCTGTTTGTCCTTTACTTTTGGAGAAGATCATGACTATTTATATTCACTCTGAATGAATCAAGGCTTAAGCAATGGACAATTGGAGCTTGGCCTGGGACCTCCTGTTGGCCAGTCAATGAGAGCTGAGTGATTTTGGGTTTAGAGCATGGTCCTTAAGAAAGAACAAGCTCCTCAGGAGACAAGGAAGATGATCCGGTACTCCCATCTCGGAGGGTTTGCCACATTTTGCTGTGATCCACACAGTCAATGTCGTCAATGAAGCAGAAGTAGGTTGTTGTTTGTTTCTTTTTCTGGAGCTCCCTTGCTTTCTCCACAAAACCCCCAACGTTGGCAAATAGTCTCTAGTTTCTGCGCTTCTTTGTACCAGCCTGCTCTTGTAATTCCCAGTGCACATAGTTGTTAAAAACTGGCTTGCAGAATCTTATACATACACATAAGCTTGCTGACATGTGAAATGAGCTCACTTATTTGGTAACCTGAACAGTTTGCCTTAAATTTGAATAGAAATCATTCTATCATTTTTGAGATCATACCCATTATTTACTTTTACACCTTTTTTATTGACTATGATGGCTGCTCCATTTCTTCTAAGGGCATATGTACCGAGTCCCTGAATTAAATTCACCCGTTCCCTTCCATGTGTATTCACTGACAGCCAAGACGTCAATGTGAAATCTCTCTCCTGTTTGACCGCATTTAGTTTACCTTGGTTCCTAATCTGGTATTCCAGGTTCCTGTGCAATATTGATCTTTACAGCATCAGACTTTCCTTTCATCATCAGATGCAAATGCAACAGAATTTCCTTTAGGTTTTATTCCAGCTGCTTCATTAGTCCTGGAGCCCCTTGTAGTTGTTTTCTGGTCTTCCCCAACAGCATGCTGGAGCTGTCCGACCCGAGGGGCTCATCTTCTGCTGTCATCTTTTCATTCTGTCCACGGGGGTTTCTTGGCAAAGACACAGGAGTGGTTTGCCATTTCTTTCTCCAGTGGATCCCTTTTTGCCAGAGACTCTCAGACTTTTGTCAGAACCTGTCCTTCTTGGGTTATTCTATATGATGTATCGCATGGTTTCATTGAGCCTCTCTGCTGTGACAAAACAATGGTCCAGGAGGAGATCGAGAAAGGATAACATCCTATCAGATGAGACAAGAATCAGAGATGGCAGAAAGAAAGATGGAGGTGAAGATGTGATGAGATGAAGGGATAGGAATACCGGTATTCCACCATAATAATGTAGATATAAATAGAAATATAGATGTAGACATTGACACGAGTCTATATGGAATAAATGCATAGATACAAGGTCATTAGTGAGGAAGGGCACTAGAAACTGAGGTCAAAGGTTTACTGTAGAAGGTAAAGCTCACGTTGTCCAGAAGGATAAGAAGAATTCTGTGGAGCAGATGAGAGCAGGGAGTGCCTCCTAGTTATGGGTCCTCGCTAGCACAGGTCCCTGGAGATGACAGCAAGCCTCTGTCTGATATATAATTCTGACATCATTGCTATTATCACAATCATCATCATCATATTTATTGTCCTCCTCGTTTATTGCATGATGAAATCTCTTTGAGAATTGTAAAGCACTATGGAAATGCAGCCTGAAAAAGGTACTAAAACACCATTCTGCTTTCCCATTAAAGGTCTAAGGTCTCAGCGAGCTGAGATTTCTCCGACACAGGTGCTCATGACCCAGTAGAATGACTTCTAGTCATTATGGCTGGGAACAAAATTCATCATGCATGAACAAACTGGTGATGAGCCTCTCTGAATTTCTCTGAACTAGTCTCTTGGTGGCCAACACCCAATCCAGCTTAGGGCTTATGTTTAAAACCTTTCCAGCTTAGAAAACTGGCCAAGGCTTTTCAGCTCTGAGGCTGTTCCCATCTTTGAGAAGCTGCCTTCTACTCCACAAGGCCACGGTGAGGCTTTCAAGGATGGCTTCAGTGGAGGATGAAACCTCTAGGAGAAATAAAATAAGTTACAAAGTCCTTCCACCCTTAGAATGTGAACAATAGCCCTGAGATTCAACTTTTCAAGTGCAGTTAAAGTATGTCTAGAACTAGGTCGAGAACACATCCCATAACCTCTGAACCGTGTGAACATAATTGATCCACTTTCATAAGTGACAGATTTGATGTCACGCCCAGATGAATTATAAGGACAGTTTTTTTTTTCCTCCCTTGTGAACACTGCAGCAGAGCTGCACCCAAACAAGTACTGCTGCAGCAAAATGTTGACTGGCTTTTCAGAGATGTTCTGGATTTATCGTGCGCCCCACCAATGTCATCATCTACGTAAATCCATGAACCCTGAGGGCCACATCAGCCCCCCGGATCACCAAAAATTGGGTGACCCACTTATTGTCAGCCTAGAAACAGAGAGGAACTGGAGCAAGCAGGCACCTGGCAAAAAGAAGCCTTCTCAGAATGCATTTTGGTAGGAGCCTAGATCGCTCATTTTGCAGGAGGAAGTTCCTATCAGAAAGAGAATGGTGTCTAAATCTGAATGCATATACTGGATTTAACATACTTCTACCATGTTTAACATGTATTGGACTACTTGCCATCTAGGGGAGGGGTGGAGAAAGGGGAGAAATTGGAACACAAGATTTTAGAGGGCTAATGTTGAATAATCGTCCACACGTATGTTTGTTTTTTTAAATATATTTTAATAGTTTTTATTTACCAGATCTATGCATGGGTAATTTTACAACACTGACAATTGCCAAACCTTTTGTTTTATTTTTTCCCCTGCTTCCCCCGCCCCAGATGGCAGGTTGACCAATACATGTTCAATATGTTGCAGTATAAATTAATTACACACATATGTTTGGGGGGAGGCTTTAATAAAGGGAAAAAAAAGAAAGAAAGATAATGGAACCCACCAAAACATTATAGCTGATGGTTCTAAGTGGATTCCAATCCAAATGTTCTGGATCCAGATACAATACTTCCCCCTCCTCATTACATCCCATTTTATCTTCAATAATCATCAGCAAATTGCATCATGAGAATTGTACTAGTAATAACAAACACTGATTAAGCACCTACTTTATGCAAGACATTGTGTTAAATATTCAGTGTATAAAGATAGAGATAACAAGGGTTCGGATCTCCAGGATCTGAGAGTTGAATAAGACAAGAATTGGATTGCAAATGACTACACTGATATTTTTAACTGATAATTCAGCTCCCAGTTATCAGCTAATGGAACTGGCCATCAGCCAAGGAAAAATCAAAGACCTAGCAAATCTAAAAGCCGCTTTGTCAATAATAATGCACTCAATGCAATAATATGTAATAATAATAATTATACATTCAATAATTTGGTATAGCAGGTTATCTGTCCTAATTCTGTAACCAATTTGATTAGGCTGATATTCATCAGCCCTTTTACCCATCAACATCCGGCAACAAAGGGAGGCAACCAAGGTTGGGTAGTGGAAGGAAGCCAATGGATGATTAATTAATATCTGGCTCCGTATAATCTGCAAAGCAAAAAGAGATGAAAGGATAAAAAGTGACATATTGTGGTGGAGAGAGTATTAGGTTTTGAGACCAAGGAACTGGATTCCAATCCCAAGTCCCAGCCCTTATTAAGAGGCAGCTGGAGGGAGTCCTTCTTGTCCCTAGAGACTGGTCTAAGCCCCTCCCCTTCATCCCCGCAGGAGGGTTGCTAGTGTTTGGGCATCCTTAGCCATTTTGGGGTCATGAGTCCTTTGGATGTTTAATAAAAGCCTACATACCCTTCTCAGAATAATGTTTTGAGATGAATGGAACAAAATGCCTTGGATTACAGAGGAAGCTAATTGCCCTGAAGTCCAATTATAAAAATATTTTTGAAAAGTAAGTTTGTAGACTCCCTCTGTAGATGGTCGCCAACATCCTCTCCTCGATACAAATTTTTGACTCTGTGATTCAGGAAAATGTCCCTCCACAAGCACCCGGGCAGCCACCCACAGTTTAATTAGGACACAAAAATCATGTTTAAGTCTCAGCCTTCACTTGATGTCAGGGTGTAAATCCTGGCCCTAGCATGTTCTGCCTGTGCCTTTGGAAAAAAGCCTCCCAGCTAATTCGAGTCCCAATTTTCTGATCTTCAAAATGGAGGAGTTAACATGTGTTTTCTTCCAGACACAGTCTCTCTTGCCAAAGTGGGGGCCCATGGAGGTGGTACACTGCATACAACTTTAGGCTTGTCGGTTTAGTTTTCCTTGAGCGTTTTTTCTTTCTCATCTTCCTTTGTTATTAGAAGGCAGGATTTTGTAGGGAGAGATTCAAGTGGGCAATGTGGGTGACCCAGAAACAAAAGATATCAATACAATTTGATTTAAAAAGCACAGCCACAGAGCCTGATCGGGCTCCCCCGGCAGACCTCCATGCTCCGGTCCCCAGCTGCACAGCCCAAACTGATCTGGTGCACCAGCAGATAGGAAGCAATACCTTCAACTCTCCAGCAGGCATTAGAATCATCAGAACACATCCCTGGAGCTGTGGTGGCCCGCTAGCCCTTTACAGATAAAGGGGGGCCGGTGCCCAACCCCAATCCTCCTGCCCCGTCGATGGATCCCCCTCCCCACTCTTCCCTGAGAAATGTGGCCATGGGCAATCCCTCCCGTGGAGCCAGTTTTCCCTCTAGCTTGCCAATGGCCACACCCTCCCGGGCCCAGGCTCCCACCCAGAGCATCACGATATTGTGTCCCAGTCAGGGCCCACCCCAGGATGAAGGCCTGGGTTTGTAGGGCAGACTGTGCGTGTGAGGCAGAGGTCACGCTGTCCACAGCCATGTCAGCCAGTGGTGGACATGGGGCAGAAGGGGAAGGCTATTTTTAGAGATGCAGGAAAGCATTTCATTGAGTTTCTCTGTTATTATTCTTCCTCCCAAAAAAATAGTCCTCTGCTGGGAAGAACCCCGGACTTGGTTACATCAGGTTATTTTTAACTCCTTCCCTCAATTTAATATAACAGCAAAAGGCCCTTTGAAACTCAGGAGATACATTCTTGGAAGTACCAGATGGATCATGGAATCCAAGACACGCAAGGGACCTTTGGGGCGCTCATTCACCCCACACCTGAAAGAGAATGTCCTCAATGTTCCTCAAAAGACTCTCTCAATCTCTTCTTGAAGACCCCAGCTTGAAACCCATCGGGCAGACGGCTTCTGCTTTATAATTCCTTTAAAAAGGCCCAGATCTGCTTCTCTTTGATTCTACTTCCCCCCCTGGAATCAAGCTACATGACAGGCCCTCAGATACTCTGGGACCATCCTGTACTCCTCTTCAATCGGGTATTCTCCTGGCAAATCTCCCCAGTTCTTTTTAATTGACCCTCTTAGGACACATTCACCAATCATCTCACTACTCTGGGCGGCCTCAAGTGGATGCAGCCTTGCCGTTTCTTGTGCTTCTGGAAGGCGATGTGGCCTCCAGACTCAGAATCCAGACACCCCAGAGGAGCCCTGACCTGGGTGGGCGATAATTGAAGCACTCTAGGCCCCCTCCTTTATGTGAGTCGGCCCAATTGAGTAGGAAGAGCCAGAGTTCTTCATCTCTTTTCTCTTGTAGTTTCCCTCTGGCCATCTGCTGGAGTCTGGGGACCACTTCTCAGGAAAATGGCTACTGCCTCCATTCATAATTGCAGGAAATGCTAAATTTCAGTTGGAGATTAGGGGGTAGGGGAAAGTCATTGTTTCCCATCCAAATTCACGGACAGCCAAACTCTACCCATGGACCATATGCGAAGAAAGATACTGTCTTATACAGAGAAAAAACAGATAAATAGAAATCTGTACAGAATAATTTTGTGTACATATGCCTCTTTGTTTCCAGTGGCAGCCATCTCTAGGGCAGGGGATGGGGAAAGAAAAAATGAAAAAAGAAGCAAGCATGGAAACCTTATTTTTATTTAGAAGGAATAGCAAATTGTACCTTGCGGTTTCATGTGCATCGTATTTTGTTATTATATTACATTTTGGAAATGCTTGTTCTATTCTATAAATTAGAGATAAAGAAAAAATCAATAGTATCTGCATAAATAAACTCAATGGAGTGAATGAAATGGCCAACACGGAAAGTATAGAGAGAAATAAGCAGGGTTTGGGTCAGAGCTTGGGGTACTTCTAGCATCACAGAGAAAGGCATGAATTCTGGTCCAGAAAAAGAAGTGATCAGGCAGGTAGAAGGAGAACTAGAGAAGAACTGTAAGAAAAGGATACCTGGGAGGAAAGGGTCATTGACAGGAGAGTTTGCAGGAAATCAGAAGGTTGGAGGTGAAGGATCCGTTGGGCACTCAGAGCTCCTTGAGGGGGAGCAAGGTCAGCTGAAGGACAAAACTGGAAGCCAGATGGTTAAGAGTTTATAAGGAAGTGAGAGGAAGTGATGAAATGGCCACAGCCGGCCGGGCCTGTGGGAGGAGAGATGGCCAGATCTTGGTGAGAAGGGACCTCTTCACCAGAATCTGAAATCAAGGGGCAGAGAGGGGAAGACAAAGGGAGGGGGTTATCCGCTCAGGAGGAGGAGAAAGCCCTCAGCAAAAGGTGATTTCTCCACAAAGTATGGCTGATTATGAGGCGAGAGAAGCTGGAAGTGAGAAGAGAATCTCTGGAATAGTCACTGTAGAGAGTGGGCCAGAGACCCAGAACTTGGGGAACTTCTCACCCAATTACCCAAGGAGTGTCTTTGGGGAGACACACAGTAGGCACTTTATCGATTGATTAGTTTCCCCAAGTTTCTTCACCTTAGTCTTCCATCTAAGGTGTTGCTAAAATGTTCCCCCTCAAGGTCAAGGTCCCTGTCCAGCAAGCTGAGTTAAACCTTCTCCCCAGCCAGACCCCCCCTTCTCTGCCTTCCTGATTTCTCCCAGGGGCCCATCATCGTCCCAGTCACCCGGTGTGGAAAGCCGGAGCTGTCTTGTTCCTGCCCCAATCCTTGAAAGGGTCTCACGCCCCTTTCTGTTTCTGGCTCCTCCAGAAATAAGGGTCAAGCCCTTATTAACTAAACTCAGAATTCTTTACAGCAGCCTTGCTAGCCTCTAGGTCCTTCTGTCCCTTTTAAGCATCCTGCTCCAAAAGCCACCCTGGACACTGTGGTCAGATCCATCTCTCCATAAAGATCATAATGACACTCCTCCTTCTTTAGCCTTCTCAAGTCTTCTGAGACCTGGTCTTGCCATAACCCGGTGCGTCCAATAGAACAAAAGCGACATAAATACCTTTACAAAGTGCTGTGCAGACGTCATATTGGGCCTTTAGATGGCTCTGAGATAGAAAATGCTAGAAATACTTTCATTTTACAGCCAAGGCTTAGTCCTATGCCCAGCACACAGTAGGAGCTTAATAAATGCTTGCTCACTTGATTTTACTTGGGGAGATCCTCTGTAAATTGTGTTGGATTATAGATGTAGAGCTGGGAGGAACTTCAGGGGCTCCCTAAGGCCAAATTACCTTATGTTACAGATGAAGAAGCCGAGGCAGACAAAGATTGAATCTTATGTCCCAAGTTACACGGTTGGCAAATATTAAAATCGGTTTGAACTGAGGCTGTGGAAACACAGGCAGGCTACTTCATCTCTGGCACCTCATTATTCTCATCTCTAAAATGGGAACAGTGGACAACGACCTGTGCGATCTACTTCATAGGGTGGTCGTGAATGAAATAATACAAGTAATCTGTCTTACGACCTTACATTAACCTGTGTGTTTGTGACTCTAGTACTTAGGAAGCAATAATATTTTAAAAATTATTTATTTTATTAACTGAGGATATTGTTATTTCTTGTTTTTTAATGAAATAAAAATTTGTCTTTGAACGACGCACGTTTATTTTCAAGGAAAATAATATTATCCAAAAGAGTTGGGGCCTTTTGGTGTTAATGGGCTATTCTTAGCATTTTGGGAGAGGTCTGGAAAAAGGTTTAAAGGAACGCCAGCTGGTATCCGGTAATATCTCTCTGGGAAGGTCCTGAGAGGGCCATATGATCATCCAAATATAAATAATTTGACCCGATGCGGCTTAGGACACGGGATGAAATGTCCCCAAGTGCCTGAGAGTGTGGACAGGATGGTTGGGACAGGGGCTTTCGAAAATGGAGCAACCCGTATTCCACACGGGCTGCCCCAGAGACTCCGGGGCCTTCTCGGCACTTAGCTATTTAGGGATCCGAGTGCCGGCTTACGGTGAGATTTGGAAACCTCCCAGAGGAGCAGAAAGTTTCTTTTGAGAGCTCTCTGCTGCTGGTTACCTTGTAGGTGCTCTTTGCCATTCACAGATTTTTCTTGGGGCGCTAACAACAATAATAATGATATTGGAACCGGTATTATTATGAATGCAGCTCACTTCCACTTGGCTCCCCACCCTCCCCGGCCCCTCATGCGTCCTGGGATCCGGCCACAGCACGCCGTTCCTCAAACACAAGACTGGGCCCTAGAATGTCCTCATTCAACCCAAACCTCGTTAAATCCCTGACTTTGGACGGGTCTCAGTCCAGTGCTACCTTCTGCCAGGAGGCCTTCCCAGGTTCCCCGGGCTGCCGGTGCCTTCTCCTTTGAGATTACCTTGCATCGACCCTGTATGTATATGGCTGTTGTCTAATCATTTCAGTTGAGTCTAACTCTCCAGGACCCTATTTGGGGTTTTTTTGGCAAAAATACTGGAGGGATTGGCCATTTCCTTCTCCGGATCATTTTAAAGATGAGGCAAACAGGGTTAAGGGACTTGCCTAAGGTCATGAAGCTAGTAAGTAATTTAAAATTAAATTACTTAAATTAAAAAAATGAAAAAAGGTCCTCCGGACTCCAGGGCAAGCTCTCTCTATATTGCAACACCTAATTACTCCATATAGATGTATATTGCCCATATCTATTGATTTATATTTTATAAATTTACATTGATTTATATGTTTATTATGTAAATATTTTAAATTTACATATTTGTAAATATTTTTATCTATTTTACTTATTTTTATCTGTTTTATCTATTTATTTATAATGGCCTCCAGTATTAGAAGGTAAGCTCTTGGAGGGCAGGATCTGTGTTTACTTTTCCCATGAATCCCCAGTCTTAGGAGAGTGCCTGACATAAAGTAAGCATCCAACAACTGCTGGTTGACTGACCAAATGACTGCTTGAGAGTCACTGTAGATAAGACCTCAACATGACGATGATCCATCAAAATGTAAAAATGACACTTGACACAAATGTCATCCTGCTGAGGACTCAGAACTTCCAAACTATGGACAATAAAACAAGTGGGAGAAATCAGAGCCTGATGGCAGCAGGAGAAGGTATTATATATCATCGCATCTGCCCCGGGAGCCGTCCCCACGAGCTTAAAACCCATCACTTTGATTGGATTGCTAAAGCAGCTGTTTTGTCGGCCTATAAAATATCATAAATAATCCTACCCAGTAACCAGAAAAGAGCAATAGCAGATGGCCCCTTGCCCCAGAAGCTTTCGGTCTGTCCCCTCTCAGGAGCAGGATCCAACCCTTGCACCATTTATGTGCAGAATAGCACAGGGCAGTAAACATTCTAAGGTATCTACTGTGGGCAGAGCTTTGAGAGAGACCCTAGAGAGGTGCTGGTGAGGAACAGCAAATAAATAAAATAAAATAAAACTTTAAGTCTAGCGGAGACTTAAGACCACGATGCTGAGGACCAGAATACGCATCACACAACGAGCCCCTTGGTGAGGGGCCGAGGGTTTTCTGGAGAATTCATGACCAGCACCTTCACTTGCTGAGTCCAGAGTTTAAGGTTTCTGGATTTTGAGCGGGACGGGACCTTACAAGGTCGTTGGGTGCATCTCATTTTATATATGAGAGTCAACAAGCGTTTATTAAGCACTTACTGTGAGGAAAACAATACCTGGAAAGAGGGAGAAAGGTGGGAAAGGTGGAAGGAGATGGAGCCTCTGAAGAGAGAGCCCAGAGGGTCAAGGGAGAGGCCTGGAGGGTCTTGCAAATATGGCTGGCTGCCATGTTGGAAAATGGCAGATCTGGGAGGAGTCAGCCCATCAGAGGAAGAGCCTGGGGAGAAGGAGACTTTCGGCATGTGCAGTCCAAGAGAGCTGCCAGGAGAGGACATGTGCTCGGGCCCCCTCCTCTTTGCCAATGAGAAAATGAATGTTTAGAGACAAGAGTCTTAGGCGAGGTCACAGGCAGAGCAGGTGAGGTGGGATTTGAACCTGCTCCTCTCTGCTGCCCCTCAGACTTTAGGGTTGTTGTGACCCGCAGGGTGGGGGTAGAAGATTTCCTGGAAATGGCAGGGGCCTTTCTCCTCCAGACCTGTCTGCACATTGTCTTAACAATTGCCAAGGGCGGATGCCCTGCCAGTCACCATGACCACTGGGCACTGAGATAAAGGGTGTTCGTCTGGGAGGCGCCCGGTGCAAAGCCAGCTGGGCCAGTCGGGCGGGGTGTGGCAGCTCAGTCTTGCAGCGAGTCCAGCCTTTCCCAGGCTCCTACCAGCATATCCTGCACATTCACTCAGAAGCACACAAACGCAGGAGCTGTGGGAAAAAGGACCTGAGTGCCCGTTCTCTCAGCATCCTTTGTGAAATCTGCTATGCAGTCAGCAATTATGGATCGCCTCCTGTATACAGAGACCTGTGCTTGGAGCAATGGGCGAACAAAGGGTGTGTGTTTGTTAAGGAAGCACAAAGTGTTGACATTTGAAGACCATCTCTCCCAACCTCTCCCTGACCGAGAATCTCCTCTAGATCATGACACAAGTGCCTAGGTCTGGGCAGAGACCACCAGGGAGAAGGAGCCCACTGCCTCCCTCGGCACCCAGCCACGCTTTGGGAGGGGGTGCGTTGGAGGATGCTCCAGAGAGCTGGAAGAGGCTCCGCCACGGAGAGCCCAAGGAAACTAAGCGGAACCCTCCCTTTACAGATGGGAAAACTGAGGCTCAGAAGTGACACCGGAGTCCCACAGGAAGCTTTGTCTGGGCCCTGAGGAAGGTTTTCTGCAGAGCAAGTTACCATCATCATCCTCACAGTCACTCCAGCTAATAAGGATCAGGGCCAGAATACCAACCCAAGCCTGGAGCTTTTCTGTTGCGCCATGCTACCTCTCCGGATGTCGGCTGTTGGGCCGGATCCCAGGCATGAAGCAGTTTGAAATGGGATAAGGAAACCAGAGTGAAGCTGGAGCAGCTTTGCTCCATAAAGTCTGCAAAGTTCTCCTCCTTGCTGCAGCCTCCCAGCCTTCTTGGGGACGTAGCTCAAATCACACCTTTGAAAGGAGGTCTTTGCCAGTAGTGGCGCCTTCCCCAGGGTCAAATCTCAAGCAGATTAAATGGGTGGGGGATGGATGGATGGATGGATGGGTGATGGATGGATGGATGGATGGGTGATGGATGGGTGATGGATGGGATGATGGATGGATGGATGTGATGGATGGATGGATGGGTGATGATGGATGGATGGATGGGATGATGGATGGATGGATGGGATGATGGATGGATGGATGGATGGATGGGTGATGGATGGATGGATGGGTGATGGATGGATGGATGGATGGGTGATGGATGGATGGATGGATGGGTGATGGATGGATGGGTGATGATGGATGGATGGATGGATGGGATGATGGATGGATGGATGGATGGATGGGTGGATGGGTGATGGATGGATGGGTGTTGGATGGATGGATGGGTAGGTAATGGATGGATGGGTGGATGAGTGGATTATAGACAGGTTGATAGATAGATGGATGGTGGATAGACAGATGACAGATAGATAGATGACAAATGGAAAGATAATGAAAGATAGAGGGAAAGGATTCATACATATATACTCATATATATTTACACTCATACGTAGATATGAATGATGATGATGATGATGATGATGATGATGATGGTTTTTCAGTCATATCCAACTCTCTGTGGGTTTTCTTGGCAGAGATATGGAGGGGTTTGCCATTTCCCTTTCCAGCTCATTTTACCAATGAGAAAACAGAGAGAAACAGGGTGACGTGACTTGTCCAGGATCACATAGTAAGTGTCCGCAGCCAGACTTGAACTCGGGGAGATGAATCTTCCTGACTCCAGGCTCAGGACTCTGTGCACTTCACCAACTAGCTGCCCTGCTCCTAGTGATAGGACTTACTATGTGCCAGGCATTCTACTAAGCACTTTAGAACGGTCACTTGATCTGCACAACTATCTGAGGAAGTAAGTAGATACTATTTTTATCCCTATTTTAAAGCTGAGAAAACTGAGGCGAACAAGCTAAGGGACTTAGGCAGAGTTATGTTCTGGCAAGGCTCTGCAGCAGGATTTGAACTCAGCTCCAGCTGCTCTGTTCACTGAACTAGTGGTTGTTTTGTTGCTCTTCTCGTCATAAGTCGACAGCCATTTATTACTTACTATGTGCCAGCCCTCTCCTGAGCACAGGACATACAAATGGAAGCCGTAAAAAAAGTCAATCTGAGATCCTCCAAGAACTTGTGTTCTTCTGGGAAAAGAGAACACATAAAGGAGAGCTGAAAAGGAGGAGGGGAGGGCGAGAAAGGGGGGAAGGGGGACAGCCTGCAAGTTTTCTCTGCGTGGATTTTGTTCCCAGGATCCGCTTAGGTCTGTCACTCAATAAATGTTCACTAAGTGCCTGTTCTGTGCCAGGCACTCAATAAGTGTCTATTAAGTGCCAACTCTGTGCCAGGCACTGAATGAGCACTTATTAAGTGCTTACTCTGTACGGCCTTTGTGCTAAGAGCTGTACAGCTCAGGAGACAATATGGAGGTCTAAGGCATTTGTAAATATATAAAACTACCACAAAAGTGCAGAAATTAGCCTGGGAGAGAGATCACCCCCCCCCCAGGTAGAAGGTGCTTCAGCTGTGGAAAGGAATGAGAGATTGTGTGACTCAGAGGTGCCGGGACTGGGGACAAAGGCAGGTGGCAGGAGAGGGCGTGCCCTGGGAGTGGTAAAGAGGTCCGTATCATTGGACTCCAGAATAAGGGGAGAAGAGGCTGAAACAGTGGGTAGAAGCCAATCAGAGGAGCTGCTGCCATGTGCCAGAGCAGCTGGAGCCATGTTTCTGGAGTAGGGGAACCCCATGGCATCTGTGAGGAGGATAAAATGGAGCAGGGGCAGGGAGACATCACCTGACCTAGACAAAGAGTGATGAGGATGTGACCTGGGGGGGGGAGGGAGAATGTCTGTGCAGAAGAACGCCACCGTACTTCTCCAATCCTGTTCCTTGTCCTTCATTCTAGAGAGGACATGACATCGGGGAGGTGACCCCATAACGACCAAGGGAATTGGGTTTGAGTGAGGGAGGGCTGGGCCAGGTCACCAGCCCCACTTTCCCCTCCAGAGCCTTCTGGCTTCCAATGACCAGATATGATCAGAGTGACTGGCGATGGCCCTGGATGCAGTGAGAGACCGTGGCCTTTTACCAGCAGTATAAAAGAGGGATGGCCTTGGAGTCAGGAAGCCTTATTCAGCCTTGCTTCTTTTCTTCTTCCAAATCAAGAATGAATTCATTTATTTTCTCCAAAACAATTTTTTGTTAATTTATTTTTTCATTTTATTAATCACAGATCAGATTTATATTTTTTCTTTTTTAATTTTTATAATACCTTTTTATTTTTTAAATATAAGTAAAGATAATTTTAAACATTCACTCTTGCATAACCTTGTCTTCCAAATATAATCCAACATATATTAAACATGGGCAATTCTTCTAAACATATTTCCATATTTATCGTGCTGCACAAGAATAATCAGGTCAAAAGAAAAAAAAATGAGAAAGAAAAAACAAGAAACAACAACCAAAAATAGGTGAAAATGCTATGTTATGATCCACATTCAGCCCCCACAGGTCCCTCTCTCCGTGTGATATCTCTATCACACGTCCTTTGGAATTGGCTCAAATCACTTCATTGTTGAAGAGCCACATTCATCAGAATTGATCGATGCATAATCTTGCTGTTGCTGTGTACCATGATGTCCTGGTTCTGCTCACTTTGTTCAGCCTCAGTTCATGTACATCTCTCCAGGCCTTTCTGAAATCCTTTCTGATCGTTTCTTACAGAGCAATAATATTCCATAACATTCATATACCACAATTTATTCAGCCATTCTCCAATGGATGGGCATCCACTCCCTTTCCAGTTTTTTGCCGCTACAAAAAGGGCTGCCACAAACATTTGCGCACACGTGGGTCCCTTTTTCTCCTTTAAGATCTTTTGGGATAGAAACCTAGGAGAGACACTGCTGGATCAAAAAGTGTACAGTTTGATAGCCCTTTGGGCTCTCCAGATTAGTTGGATTCGTTCACAACTCCATCAACAATGTATTAGCATTCCAGTCTTCCCACATCCCCTCCAACATTCATCATGATCTTTTATTGTCATCATAGCCAATCTGAGAGGTGTGAGGTGGTACCTCAGAATTGTCTTAATTTGTATTTCTCTAATCAATAGTGACTTAGAACATTTTTGATGATGAGAAATGGCTTTAATTTCTTTAACTAGAACCATGTGAAGATAAGCATGAAAAAGAAACTACTTTCCAAGAGCTTACATTCTACCACTGAGGAAAATCATGTATACAGAGAAGTAAATAGAAAAGCTAAGATGTAAATTCAAAGTCAGTTTGGGAGCCTGGGGAGGGACCAGTCCTGAACAGACAAGGGGAAGATGGCTAAAGCTTGAGATAAGCTTTGATGAGAACCCCTGGAGTTCCAAGAGCAGAAGGGAGGAGAAAGCCTTCCGGGAGGAGCTGTACAAGGATGGCCAGAAAAGATGGTGTGCCCTGATTGGGGACTGCAGAGCCCATTTGGGCTGGAGTGTTGTTTGAAAGGAGGTTGTGTGGAGCCATTTAAGGTTGGAATCAGATTATGGGAGGGTTTGACAGCCAAGCAAAAAAGATCCTCTTCTGTCTCAGAAGCCAGGAGGAGCTAAGGAAGCTTTTCAAGCAGGAGAATCACACCATTAATTATCTTATCCACCAAATGTACCCCCCTCCACTTAACCCGTTCCTGTCAACAGCATTGTCCATTCCTCCAGTTTCTCAGGCTTGAAAATATAGAGGGATCTGAGACTTCCTTCTCCCAAATCTCTGGGATCCAATCTGTCACCAAGTTCTAATATTCCCTCTTTCAATAGGTTTCTCAGGCCGTTCCCATGGCCTCCACCCTAAAGGGAGCCCTCAGCACCTCGTGGCGGGATTACTGCCAAAGCCTTCCAGCTGCTCGGTCTTTTCTCTCAAGCCCATCCCATGCTCAGCCAGATGTGTCTTCCCCAAGAAGTGCCGGACTTGGGGGCCCACAAGGGCTCCTCCGGTCTGTCTTTTGAGGCCTCCATAGTGTTGCTCCCCCACGCTCCTTCATCACACTCTGTATCAGTCAGGTTTGTCTCCTCACTGAACTCCATTTGTTTTAGGTTTGGGGGCTGGAAGGAAGGTACATTCAATTACTTCCTTTTTTAAGTCCGAATTTGAAAATGGGGAGATGGGTGGAGACTTTGTTAAGCACTGTACAAAGATGATCTCATTGGATCTTCACAATAACCCTGAGTAGGCAGACAGATGGTGATTCCCATTTTAAAAAATGGAAAAACTGAGGAAGTCAGAGGTTAAGTCACTGGCCCACTCCCTGAGTCACCCAGTTTGTAAGGCTGCATTTGAACTCAAGTCTTCCTGACTTCAGGCCTCGAGCTCTATCCATTGCACTATCTAAGTGATTTATCAGAATTGAGAAAGGGATCTTATATCAAAGAGGCAGCTTAGCCCAGTGGAGAGGGCACAGGCCTTGGAGTCAGGAAGAAAACCTGAGTTCAAATCCCATCTTAGATGTTAATTAGTTGTGTAACCTTAGGAAAATCATAACCTCTCTGGGTCTTCTCTGTAAAAAGAGACGTTTGGAGGTGAAGGCCGGCCAGCCTCTAAGGCGCATTTTGGCTCCAAAGTCTTTGATCAAAGGATGAGTGGAGGTCTACACCTAAAACAGAATTCCTTCTGTAAAATCCCAAGCAAACTTCCAATGTTCCCTTCATTGGAAAGGGAAGGCTAGCCCCTGTCAAAGCATCCTCTTCCACTTCATAGTTAGGAAACTTTCCCAGGCATCCAACCTAAATCTGCATCCAATAGATCCCGTCATTGTTGCTGGTTCAGCCCTCCAGAGAACAGAGCAGAATTCTACAACTGGAGAACTGGAAGGAACCCCCACTATGGCACACCGAGCAATGTCCTGCCCAACACTGGAAAGGGAGTAACTGGGCTGAGACAGGATTCACATTCAGGTCCTCGGACTCCACGTGCTGGCCCAGGCAGTTCCCCCAACCTGCTCTGCTCTTCCTTCTCATCTCTCCCCTTCCTACTTCTCCTTCAAGGATCAGCTGAGGTCCTATCTCTTCTGAGCAGCTCTCCCTACTAAGTGATCCTCTCTCTGCTGACCTCCTGTGCTCATCTTAGGATTCAGAGGCAGGAGGATTTTGGTAATTGCCTAGTTGAATTTCATAATTTTCTAAAGGAGAGCTTTGTCAGAAAGGCGAAGTAATTAGCCCACGTACTCAAGGCGGCAGCTCCAAGAGGGGAGGATACTAAGGTCCAGAGCACCGCCGATGTGCCCAGGGTCACCGAACTGGTGAGTGTAGGGATAGGCTTTGAACACAAGCTCTCAGATTCCAAAATCATTGGAATTTTTATTTTACCATATTTGAAGATGTTTTACAATTCTTTTAATCCCATAAGGTCAATCTCCCTATAAAATTGTGACTCTTTTCTTTCTTCCTTCTTTTTTCTTTTTTCCTTCCTTCTTTCATTCTCTCCTTCCTTCCCTCCCTTCCTTCCTTCCCTTCCTTCCTTCCATCTTTCCTTCCTTTTTCATTCCTTCCTTTCTTTCTTTTCTTCCTTTCTTTCTTTTCTTCCTTTCTTTCTTGCCTTTTTTCTCTTTCCTTCCTTTCTTCATCTTTCCTTCCCTCCCTTATCCAGCTTATCCCTTATTTAGGGGTAAGTGTCTCTGGCTCCTATTTCATCTCTCTCTCTAATTAGATGTTCTGGTCTGCCTTTCACCTGGGCTTTAGGCCTTGGTTTCTGGGAGTCCATTCAGCACCAGAGCCCACAGCTGTGGAAACCTCATGTGGATAATGGAGTATGCCCACGTCCCTCTGTCCTCTCCAAAAGAAAAGCAAATTCAAACCTAGTTGGGGGCTTAGGCCGTCCTAGCATGGCCTTGCTCTCCATGCTCCATGTGACCCGCCCTGCTCCCCAGCAGTCTTCCTCTGTACTCATCTTTTCCACTGCTTTTCAGTTCTTGGCCCCAACCTTCCCAGCAGGTTCCTGGAATTTAAAAGCCACAGGACAGAAAAGGAGGGGCTTGCTTTCTTTTGTTTGTTTGTTGGATCTCTCTGGCCATAGGCTTTGTTTTTGGCTAGGATCAGCAACACTGGGCTCCTAGCTGAAACTTGAGCTCTCAGGACTTTTTGCTGATCTTTTTCTCTCTTGATATCTTGACTCACCAAATCCCTCCTTGGTCCAGTCCATGAATAACAAGTGGGAGATAAGGAAACTGAGCCCCTGGATGTTCCAGTGGACGCCTCAGCCCCAGCATTCTGGGTCACTCTTCCCAGCAGCCCCTTATGCTCAGCTCAGACCTCATCACCCCTGCCACACCTCTTTCAGGGCCCTCTCTGTTTTTCACACTGGATTTGTGGGAGGAAATCCTTTCTGATCCTGAGTACAACCATTTGAAACCTCTCCCTGGAACCCCCTCAGCTGGGCTTTCCCACTTTCTGGGACACTGAGCCATAGGATCACCAGCTGGGAGGAACCACCCGGCCAACTCCCCTCTTCTTCATGGAAGAATTAACGCCCAGAGAACTTAAGCGATTTCAGCAACATCACACGTGGACTTTCTGATAGAAGCCATATTTAAATTCCAGGACTTTAATTCCAACGTCCCGAACTAGAGAGCTGTCTATCCAGGTGTTGTAAAACATTTGATGAGGAGGATGAAGATGATAGTGATGGAGATGATGCTGGTAAAGGGGCTGAGACTCTTCCCAAGCTGCATTTCACCCTCCATGGGCATTGAGAGGGGGATGGAAGAATCCCAACCAACAGTGACCCTATTAAAACTCAGGCTCTGTGTTTGCAGCTGTGACGGCCCCGCTGCAGCTCCCGGTGCAACGACCGGGGGATGTCCTGGAGCTGGCAGGGATGCACACACAACATCCTCAGTGTGCTCCTGGGCAATGGTGTTGGGGGTGGTGGGAGGGGGAGGCGGGGAGGCTGATCCAAGCCCATATTTTTTTGCTTCTCTGCACATTTATGTTGGCAGGGCTCCCCTGGTAAATATTAGTTTAAACTGAACACTGAAATCCTTAATCACATTGGAACAGGCACCGCATTATTCCGCTAGAAGAAGTGGGCTGGAATAGAGGGAGAGAGTGGAAGTGAGTGCTTGCAGCAAGGCTCCAAGGGTAAAGAGGAGAAAAGAGGGGGAGGGAGGCTGGGTTCTTCCCCAGACAAAGCTCCCACTTCTTCAGTGCTTCTGTGGTGCTTGCAAGAGGCGTGACCGATAGGAGGTTCTCATTTCCATTTCACAGATGGGGAAACTGAGGCACTGGGGATTAAATGATTTACCTATCACTAATTCTCTGAGCTTTTATTGGTGAGTCTTCCCCCTCAAATTACAGTATGTTCAGTTTATCCTTCTAAATGTGATAAAATTGGTCCAATCCAGTAGCACATAAATAAAATTTGCATTTACATTTACATTATTTACATTACCTTTATAGAGAGGATTTTGTCATTGCATCTCCTCTTGCCATAGCCACCTGTCCATCCTTTCCACGCCTGGCCATTCTGTGTGACTTGCTGTGCGTCCCCCTTTTCCTCTCTCATACACAGACCCCAGAGAGGAAACTCACAGCCGGGGGATTTCCCTGTCTTGACCTCCAGGAAGTAAGAAATGTTCAATTGAATTGAATATGTCCTGCCTGGGGATCTGTGGAGATGGGCCCGGCATCGAGGGCTGGATGTAAACTCCCTTTGTGATTTTGGCCAAAATGCCGGGTTTCAGTTTCTTCATCTGTAAAATGAGAGGGCCGGACTCTGGCTACAAGTCTGGGATCCCCCAGACCTTTGGGGATGTCTTCGGGATCTTCCTACACTCTGAAGCCTTCATCGCTTGGCAAGAAGACTCCATTGGTTCCCTCCAACACGGCCCCTGACTTCAGAGTGGGTCATCGGCGTGACCCCCTCACTCTATGAGGACTTGCTCAAGCTCACCCACAGTCGCCAGAATCCAGGGCCTCCCACTTCAGAGCAGCCTTTCCTCCTGAAGAATGGCCAGGTTCACAGGTTGTGTGCCTGGAGGCCCATGGGAGAGAGGACCTCAAAACGGGAGAAAGCATGGGAGTGGGAGCACAGGGAAGCAGGTCCCAGGCTGTCTGATGGAGACGTGGCCATGGGGAAAGTGAGGGAGGATCCGGTGGATTTTTAGTCGCATTATCTGCAGTCACTGAGAGAAGTTATATGTAATGAGAGGTACCAAGTGGCCTACTTTCTGCTCTGGTTTCCCTCGAAGGCATTAACATTTTTCCTCTGTGAACCAACCCAGTGGTGATTCTTGCCATTTGCAGCTGAAGAGTGAGAAGATTATATCAGCCTGCCCCAAAGGCCAGAGGATTTTAAATGCGTTTGCTCATGGAAAATCTGAGTATCTGAATTAAATGCTCCTCAAGTTTCATGTAATCACATTCTAGGAAGGCTTATTGTACAGGTTTCAAGAAAGAAAGTAAGGTGGTCGTTGAAAATGGCGCCTGGGATTATAGGGGCGCCCCTGCTCCAGAGACCAGACAATCTTAGATTTGGAGGAGCAGGAGCTCTTCTAGTCATTTTACAGAGAGCCAAAGGGAGACTGGGGATCTAAGTGACTTCCCTGATGTCTGGCCAGTAGGAAGTGGGAGAAGGAGGATTGGAATCCCTGGGGCCTGACACGGAATCCATGCTGCTCTTTGCGCCTCACTTTGGGGATCCAAATCAAGGATAAAAACATTGATCCTCCTGGCCGAGAACAGAGCCCTACTCTAGTCAGCACGGACCTGTGGTCTGGGTCCGGCCATGAGTGATCTCTGAATCGCCGGCTAACTGCACATCCCCATCCGGCTCCCCTGAAGCGACATTATCTGGGAAGTTCCTTGGCCCATGTCTGGACTTCAGCTTTCTCATCCGGCTCACGGTACTGCCTGAGTGCCAGAGTCCCCGGGACCCCGTGGGAAGAGGCTCAAGGTCTGCCTCTGAGACTTACTAGCTCTGTGGCTCAGCTATAAAACGGGGATGAAAATGCAAGGAGCGGCAGCAGTGTGCACGGAGAGATCTTGGAATCAGCACATCTGACTATGAGTCCCAATTCTGACACGGCAAGCCCCTTAACCCATCAAGGCTGTTCCTTAAAACCCGAGTGGTGGAAGCTCTGCCCTTACATGATGCTAGAAAGGCGGGCTCTGCTCCTGCTGCGCTCAGCTTTGGAGAGAGAGCACCAGCCACTGGCAGCCCATGGAGTGACGGTGGGTCAGGAGGGGCCCAATCCCCTCATTTTTCTGGGCTTAGGTTATATACAACATGGAATTTGAACCACTTGGCCCAGTGCGCCATTTTCTTTTCTTTAGGGAATATCCATATTTCCATAACATAGTACAATAATAATCATGATTGTACAGGAGACTGCAAATCCGCTGTGCACAATTTTCCATTCCTTTCAAATATCCAACAAGATTACCATAGAATTTTTTCTTTTTTTTTCTTGTTTCCTCCCACCCTGTGGAGATGACTCCTATTAGACTGTATATATATATATATATATATATATATATATATATATATATATGTATATATATATATATATATATATATGTATATATATGTATATATATGTATATGTATATGTATATGTATATATATATATATATACACATATATATGCATATATATACACATATATATATGTATATGTATATGTATATGTATATGTATATATATATAATTATCCTATACATATTTCTATTTCTCAGCCCTTTTCTGGATGCAGTTAGCATCTCCCTTCATATGCGCTTCATGTTTAATGTGGTTATTTATAATAAAATAACCCATTTGCTCAAAGTTGTTCTTAAAACGACGCTATTATTACTGCATACAACATTCTCTTGATTCTGTTCATTCGGCTCTTTGCTATTTTGTATAAGTCCTTCTTTAATTTTACATTTTAATCTAATTAATCCACTTTTATTTTATTAAATATCCTTCTCTCCCCGAAGGATCATATTCAGCTTTGCTTTTTTTCAGAATTCCGAGTTTCCTGAATGGGGATCCGGCAATCCAAAAGATCAATAGGGGATGTTTTGCCCGAGATTTCCAATTGAACGATGGAGGTTGTCTTAGGAAAAAAAGTTTTGTCTGGAAAATATGTCTTCCCCCAAAGTCTCTGGAGTCTGGGAGACCCCGAATGTCTCTTCTTTTACAGACCAAAGGGGACACAGTTTCAGTGATTATTTTACACAGTTTCACCAGTGTCAGGATCACTGACTCATTGGCCTGGATGTTTCCCATGGCTCTCATCCCTCTTTTTTATAACTCCTTCTGTCCTACAGCACAGGCTATGGAAGACCCGAGTTCAAATGCTGGCTCTGGCACTTACTTGGGCCCTCCTCTTCATATCTTCGTGTTTTGGTTTCCTCTTCTGCAAGGTGAAATAGCTGGATTTGACCTAAGCTCCCTTCTAGCTCAGAATCTGTGATCTCCATCCTCTCCTTCCCCTGTCTTTTTTTTTAATTGTTGTTGTGATGGTGGAGGAGGGCCTGAGTAATTATTACTCAGGTCAAGCTGGAAGCATCAGAGAAGAGGGAAACCAGGAAACAACAGCTATAACTTACCCAATTTGGATTTCAACATTTCCCAAGGATATAAGGCAAAGCCCACTTCAACAAAGCTAGGATCTGTGCAAAGAAAATGGAAAAGTTGCACACTGGTTTTCACTGACCAGGGAAAAGTCTAGAGAGGACTTTGAATCAAATCTCAGCCTCTGATTGTTTAACCGGTGCCCCAAGTCAAATGGAGATAATTATAGCTATGCCCTGCCCGTGTTGTAAGCCATAATGACTAGTGCATTGAGCTTTTTGGAGAAAAAAAAAAAGTCCTCTGCACACCAGGTATTATTATTGGATTAATTATAATTATTTAGCCCTCCTCTCTTCCTGCTTTGAAGAGTAGAGCAAACCAGCCTCCAGAAGTTGGAGAAGGGAGAAGCAATCTCTCCTCTGTTCCTCTTGGGGAAAGGATGGAGGCCAAAAGGGGCTGTCCTCGTCCCTTGGGGAACTGTCCAAAGGTGCAGGGGCTACCTTAGGAGGTGGGGGGTTCCCCCTCCTCAGAGTTAAGGAGAACAACAAAGATCTTTTCTCACTTTAAGGTTTGCAAGGCTCTTTGCAATGCTTATCTACTTGATCTTCTCAACCATCCTGTGGCGAAGTAGGTACACTTGTTATTCCTGCTTTACAGGTGAGAGAACCAGATGACTTATCCAGAGTCACACAGCTAGTCAGAGACTGGGACAGGGTCTGAATTCGGATCTTTGTGGCTCCAAGTGCAGCCACATTATCTTATCTGGTCCCTAGCTTCCCTGGGCTTTCCTCAAGTCTCAGCCTGAATTTTCTCACCTTTTACAACAGACCCATCTCTTGGATGTCAGTCTTCCTCCTAGCAATCATCTCCTTTTTAGCCAGAGCTGATCTTGTTTGGACGCAATTGTTTGCATATTGTCTCGCTCAGCCTGAGCATCTTGGAGATAGACTGCTGTCTTTATCTTTCTTTGTATTCCCAGGGCACAGTGCTCGGCACATAGTAGGTGCTTAATATATGCCTGCTGGTTTGATCTTATCTCATTTATCCTTCGTATATCATTCTCCCCATTTAACAGAATTGATGGGGGGGAGGGGATAGAATGACTGGACATCAGAGGAGTCAGAGACACACACAGCAAGGTATGGGATGTGGGAGGAGCTGTGGGAGAACTACCGTGGGGGATAGTGGGAAACTCCATCGGGGCTGCCCACCGGGAGGAAATAGCTGATTCTATAGAACATCTGCTGCTCTCTTCCTCTTCCTTCCCCTTCTAAAGGATCTTAACCCTCAGGGTCTTAGCCACCCACTCTCATCCTCTTCCCTCTTTTGCTCCTTTGGGCTCAACTCTATCCTTTGGACCCTCCTCCTTTTAATATCCTAGTTTGTGACCTGAAGCAGACTCTGGAGTCCATCCAATCCAGTCCCCTCAGGTTACAGAGAAGGAAATCGAGACTCAGAAAAGAAGTGATTTGACACAAAGTAAAAGAGGTAATAATAAATAGCAGACCCTGCCTAAGAGCCTGGGTGCTGTGCACATAGTAGGTACTTCACAAATGTTTACTGCTTGCCTGGACAGCTCATCCTCCATTAATCCTTTAATAGAAATGAGTTTGTCAGATTTGCTGAGGGGGGGGGGGGGGCAGGAAGTTCAAGGATGAGAAAAAGGATCTGGAGGGAGTTGTGGTACAGTGGTTAAAGCAGTCAGCAGTTTGTTTGAAGCCTGGGGTGAGGGGAACCTCAGAGACCATGCCATTTAACTAAGCCTCTAAATCTACAGAGAAGGATACTGAGGCTCAGGAAAGACCACAATTCTCTCTTTTCAGACCGAGACACTGAGGCCCAGGGATTAATCCAAGGTCCCAGTTAGCCGATGGCAGAGCCAGGCGATGAGCTCTCACCACGGTACTCCATTGCCTCTTACTAAGCAATAAGAGATGAGCTCTTACTCAGCTTGGTCAGTCAGCACCAGCTCAATGACTTTGGGCTGCTCATTTCTCCTCTGAGCCCCGCGTTTCCCCATCATGAGAACGTTGCCCAGTGATGACCTCCAAGCTCGATTCCAGTGTTTAAGTTCTGGGATTCCATGAAGGGAAAGAAGGGAGAGGGCCAGGCTACGGAGCCCAAAGTTTGGGCTACAGCAAGGCCACTGGCCCAGGCTGCACACGGGCTCCAGGCTCCTTCGTCTGTGGCTCCAGGCAAGTTAGTGCTCCTTCGGGGGCGTGGATAACTAGACAGAGGACCTGGGTTCGAATCCTGACTCTGCTTTCACTGCTGTGTGTGAGCATGGGGTGACTCCCTCACCCCCTGGGACTCAGTTTCCCTCTCTGCCAAATGAGAAGGATGGACTAGATGCCCTTGGAGTCCCCGTGCCTGCTTCCAGCCAGGATCTTATACTCTTTTCTGCATCTGCAGCCAGGATTTCCTCATGTTAGTGCCCAGAGGCCAGGCCCAGGAGAGGGAGAAGGAGGAGAGGAAGAGGAGCAACATACAGTGGGCTCTGTCTCTGTCTCTCTGCATCTGTCTGTCTCTCCTGTTCTCTCTCTCTTTTTCTTTGTCTCTGTCTCTGTCTCTCTGTCTCTATCTCTCTGCATCTGTCTGTCTCTCCTGTTCTCTCTCTCTTTTTCTTTGTCTCTGTCTCTCTATCTTTGTCTCTGTCTCTATCTCTCTGCATCTGTCTGTCTCTCCTGTTCTCTCTCTCTTTTTCTTCTGTCTCTGTCTCTATCTCTCTGCATCAGTCTGTCTCTCCTGTTCTCTCTCTTTTTCTTTGTCTCTGTCTCTGTCTCTCTGCATTAGTCTCTCTCTCTCCTGTTCTCTCTCTCTTTTTCTGTCTCTCTGTCTCTGTCTCTCTGCATCTGTCTGTCTCTCCTGTTCTCTCTCTCTTTTTCTTTGTCTCTGTCTCTCTGCATCTGTCTGTCTCTCCTGTTCTCTCTCTCTTTTTTGTCTGTCTCTCTGTCTCTGTCTCTCTGCATCTGTCTGTCTCTCCTGTTCTCTCTCTCTTTTTCTTTGTCTCTGTCTCTCTGAATCCCTGTCTCTCTCTCCTGTTCTCTCTCTCTTTTTCTTTGTCTCTGTCTCTCTGAATCCCTGTCTCTCTCTCCTGTTCTCTCTCTTTTTCTTCTTTCTTTGTCTCTGTCTCTGTCTCTCTGCATTAGTCTCTCTCTCCTGTTCTCTCTCTCTTTTTCTGTCTCTCTGTCTCTGTCTCTCTGCATCTGTCTGTCTCTCCTGTTCTCTCTCTCTTTTTCTTTGTCTCTGTCTCTCTGAATCCCTGTCTCTCTCTCCTGTTCTCTCTCTCTTTTTCTTTGTTCTCTCTCTTTTTCTTTGTTCTCTCTTTCTTTTTCTTTGTCTCTGTCTCTGTCTCTCTCTGAATCTGTCTCTCTCTGTCTCTCTCTCCTGTTCTCTCTCTCTTTTTCTGTCTTTTCTCTCTGTCTCTGTCTCTCTGCATTAGTCTCTCTCTCCTGTTCTCTCTCTTTTTCTTTGTCTCTGACTCTCTGTCAGTCTCTCTTTCCCTCTCTCCCTCCTTCCCACTCCCTGCATTTCTCCCCTGGAGCACCTTCTCTCCAGACCGGTGCTGCTCTCCGGGGATCTCACTCCACTTCTCTCCCTGCAGCTTTTCTCTAGTCTTCCTTGGGGTTCCCCCTCTCCCTGCCCCCCTAATCCGGCACCATGCCATTTCCCAGCTGCCCTTTATCTGCAGGCTCCCTCATCACCCTGTGGGCTCTGAGGGCAGGGCCTGTATTATTAGCTGCTGTCTGTGTGCCCACTTTTAGCAGAGCGCCCAGCAGCTGGAACCCCTTCAGTGTGTCTCTTACAGACTTCTCACTGAGGCCTGGTGGCCGGGCCCCTTTCCCCGGGCCCTTCTTCTCTTGTCTCTGATCCTCTGACTGGAGAAGCTCGAGAGTCCCTCCTCATTCCCCAGCCTCGGCTCCAGCTTCCCGCTGGCATTTCCGAGGCCTTGGCACTGGGAGAGCCCCAGGGCCCCCAGAGCCAGACCCAGCCTCCTTCCCTGCCAGACCAGCGCCAGGGCCTCTAAAGCCTCAGAAGGCCTGTTTTGCCCTTGCCAACGTCGGCCGGGGCGCAGGCCAGGTGGAGGCAGGGAGGCTGGCGGGCCTTTGGGCAGCTGGCGCGCCCGCTGCTGGCTATTCTGGGTCAGAGCCAGGCTGGAGGGGGGAGGGGAGGGTCTGGGCCGGTGGCAGCTTCTGCCAAAGCGCATCTGCCGCCGGGATTACAGCGCTTCTTGGAGGAAACCCGAGCCTCCAGAGGCGAAATCTGACAGATCACCTTTCACTCGCTTTGCATATCAGCCCCTTCAAAAGGCCGGGGCAGGGGGCCAGCCGGGGGGCTCGGGCTGCGGGCGGCTGCGCTGAGAGCCGGGAGGCAGCCACGCCAGGGAGGCTGCTCGCCCCTGCCCCTCAGCCTCCCTCGCTCCCGGGGGGAGGCAGCCGGGGGGCCCAGATACGAGCCGGGAGGTTTCTAGAGGCAGGAGAGAGCCGGCTGAGGCAGCCCGGGAGAGAAGCCAGGAGGCAGGAGGGAGGAAGGTATGTGGCAGTCCCTGCAGGGCGGCTCGGGGAGCATCGCCGGCCGCCCCAGCCCTGGGACCCGGACAGAGGAAGTCACCTCCTGCGGTTTGGGCGGTTTGCACCGTATGACATACAGGAAACCGAATTTGAACTCCTGTTTATACTGAAGTTTGCTCTTGTTCGGGGGTAAACAAAACCACCTATTCTCTGAAACTGGTGGCAGTGGCCAGGGGATTACTGTCAATTCAACCAAAAAAAGGGGGGGGGACTGTTTTTTCTTCCTGGGGGCTTTGAATGCCATACTCATTAGGTTATTCACCTGATTTCCAGTTCAACACTTCAGCCCTTAGCGCAGTGCCTGGCATACAGTAGGTGCTTAATAAATGCTTCGACTCGAAACTGTTAGGGGAGAACTGACAGGAAGGTGAGCAGACTGTGTGTCTGGTTCCATTTGCCTTCCAGTGTACAATTAGAACGTTGGATGGCATGATCTCTCTGATCTCTCAAGTCTCTTCCTGCTGGGAGTGCCCCAAATTACCCAGAGGGCACCAAATTACCCAGAGGGTAGCACTTTTCCTGAAGTTTGCTCTTAGTTTATGCCTCCCCCCTTTTTAGGACGTTTTATCATTTCATTCATATCTGCTTTATGGTTGTCAAGTTTATTTCCCCCAGGCCTCCTTCAGGCAGGGCTGTGTGTACGGAATCCTCATGTTACCTTTTTTGGGGAGAGGAAGGAGGGAAGGGAGTGGGCAGCCAGCCCGAGATGGCCAGCGCTGGGGGGCAGGGAGATTTCCCCCCACCTCTGTGTAGTGTCTCGGTGAGTTGAGGGAAAGTATTGAGGCTCTCAGGCCTCAGACTCCTAAAATGTCTAACCCAATGGTCTCTGGGATATCTCCCAGTGTTCAATCTAGGACCCTACGGCTGCCATTCAAAACCCAGCTCTGTTACTTATAATGTGTGATGCTGGTTCTCTCTGGGCTGAGTTTCCTCATCTGTAGAATGAAAAGAATAGACTCTACTGTGCTTAAGGTCTCTCCCAGCTTTAAATCTCTGATCCCATTGCAAACTGAGTGACTTGGCTAAGGTCACATGGCTACTATAAATCAGAGGCAGGGCTTGGACCCATTTCTCCAATAGGCTGCCCTGTCTCTCTTGCTTTAACAGCCCATCAATCCCTAGACTTTAGAGCTGGAAGGGACCTCGGAGCATCTCTCCTCTGGTCTAGGCAGGTAATCGGCCTTCTTTTCATCAGACTCATTTTGGCGTAGACGTTTGGAGAGCCATTTACTGACGGGCATTTCCCCTTCCCGCAGCCCACTCTCCAGACATAGGGTCATGCTGGGTTCTGCCTTTCTCTGTCTGACCTCCCCTTGCCTCAGTAGTTCCTAGAAAGAAGTGTCCTCTGCCTCTACCTGGGATATGGCGTCAGAGCTGGGGCAAATAGCAGAGAATAGCTTGCCCAATCTTCCCCTCTTGGTTCCTCCCAGCCTTTTACAAAGGAGGAAATTGTGACCCTCAGAGGATGGGAGACTTGCTCAAGGTTCCACGTGTGGTAAATGGCATCGAAGAGATGCAGACGCATTGGCCAATCCGTGCTTTCTCGCCTGCTCGTGGGAACGTGGGCTGCCTTATCTCGGTCATCCCCTTCAGGAAGATTTCCTGGATGTGTCACTCTAGAAGGACCCTTTGCTCCCACCAGCATGTCAAAGTCTCGGTGTAATCAGCACCTCTGGGTGCTTCTCAGCTAGTCCAACCATCTCACTTTACAGATTGAGAAACCGAGGCCCAGAGAGACATCACTTGGTCAAACTTGTTCAATCTGGGGAGTAAGATTTGAACCCGGGTCCTCTAGTTTCAGAGCATTTCCTTCCCCTGTATGATGTTGCCCTCCACATTTGTTGATTTACTAATAAAAACTGTCATTTAGATAAAACTTTGAGGTTTTCAAAGCATTTTACATTCACCATCTCACTTGATCCTCTCAACTACCCTGGAGGGGAACCAGTCGTGTTCTCGTTCTACTTTAGAGATGAAGAAGCTGAGACTCAGTTGCACACTGAGTGTGTGAAGCTAATTGGACTCAAGCCTTCCTGCTTCAAAGTCTGGCTCCCCAGCCACCATCCCATACCCCACTGAAAGGGACTATTCCATTACCAAGTGTCTTCTCTAAACTGAATTTCTTCTTCTCCTCTAGCGTGGCACTCTGCATGGATGTTTGTTGAATGACTGAATGAACACGCTCATGCATTTTGGAATTTGAAATCAAATGCTTGTAGAACATAGTAGGACATAGAATTGGAGCTAGAAGACCTGTTCGGGGTCATGGAGGCTCCCAGAAATTCACCTTAAAACAGACTTCCTGCTCTGCACATCAGCCAAGATGCCTCCAAATGGCAAGAGCCAGTGGGCCCCATTTATCCCGTCTCTCTCATATGTTGAATATGTCACATGTCTCTCCTATGTTGTCATCATACATGGATGCTCTGCCTCCACCGGCTTGTGAGCTTTGGGAGAGCAGGGACGGCTTTCACCTTTCTCTGGCTTAGCCCATCAGTCACTTGGGGAATGCTTATTGACCGAAGATCTATGGAAGGGGCTCTGAGAAGAAAGGAAGATTAATGCTCTGGGTCGGGGGGAGGGCGTTATACCAATCCTTCTGGATTAATCATTGGAATTTTGCAAGAACCTGGCTCAGTGGGCCCCGTTTTCTGTCCAGGGGATCCAGGTACACGCTGGAGCGATGCAGAGAGAATGTTACCTAACCAGATGTTCCAGCCGCTTTTGGTCTGCCTGTGCGACTTTTATACTTGCACAGATGTCTATGCTTTGCTTTCTCCTGCAGAGGAGAAACTTAGAATTTTGTCTTTCCCCTTCCTCTCCAGCATACTAGCCTGCACACAGTAGGTACTTAATAAATGTTTGTTGAGCAGCTCACACAGCCTATGGCTGCTTTCTCCAGCAGAGGAAAGCAGGCATTTAGGAGTTTGTCTCTGTCCCCTTCCGCTCTAGCATACTGGCCTGCACACAGTAGGTACTTAATAATGTTCGTTGCTCAGTTGATGAATGGAGAATTCTACCAGGCCCGGGCACCTGGCAGAACTGAGCGTGGTTACGCTGAGATCAGGAAGCATCCCTCGAAGTGATTTTCCCGGCGGGGGGGGGGGGGGGGGCCATAAATGGGAACAGTTGCTCGCTGTTGTTGCTCTTTTATTGCACCCCGAGGACTCGGTCCCGCACAAAAGCCCCTTGTTGTGCGGAGCCGCTCGGGAAACGTCCCCCAAGGTGCCTTTAAAGGCAGCGGGGCGAGGCCGGGCCGGGACAGCGCCAGGAGCACGGGGCCGGGGCCCTCCCAGCTCCCGGGTGAGAATCCAGTTCGCGCTTTCCCCGAGCCCCGGCCCCGGGAGGGGAGACTCAAGTTCCCTCTTTGTCGGGGGATGAGGGGCTCCCCGGGCTCCGGGCCGGCCCCTTGCCAGCTCCAGGCCCCGCCGCCTCCCAGCGTCCCCCGCCGGCACGGGCCCCTTCGTTAGCCCTGGCTCTCCGGGAAGGGGAGGGGGCCTGAGACTTTGTCAGGGCCGCTGCGGAGGCAGGGAGGGGGCCGGGGAGGCCGAGCCTCCACAGCCCCGGGCCGCTCTTCTCCCTTCGCGGCGCAGAGCGCGTGGCCGCCCGCTTCTCCCTTCTCGGCCCCCGGTCCTCTCCAAGTGACATCACCGCGCCCCGGGCTGCTGAGGCTCGGAGAAAGGTCGGGGGAGGAAGGGGCGGGGAGGCAGCGGGGCCTCGCCGGCCTCCGGGCCTCCGCGGTGCTATGCAGATGAGGCCGGCGGCCCGCCTCCTTCCCGCCTCCTCCCCCGGGCCGCGAGCTCGGCGGCGTCCCAGGCCGGCCAGGGGGCGGGCGCCGGGCCCGCATTGGCCGAGGAGCGTCCCGGGCGCGGCCCCCGGGGCCTCTAGTCCGCCCCCCGCGCGCGGAGCGCCAGACGGGAGGCCGGCCTCATGATGAAGGAGCGCTGCGGGCCGTCCGGCAGCGCGAGCCTCAGCCCCGCGGCCATGGCCAGCCTGCAGACGCCTAACTACATGTCCGTGTGCTTGTTTGCAGACGAGTCCTGCCAGAAGTTGGCCATGGAGACCCTGGAGGAGCTCGACTGGTGCCTGGACCAGCTGGAGACCATCCAGACGTACCGCTCCGTCAGCGAGATGGCCTCCAACAAGGTAGGCGGCCGGCCCCGCGGCCCCGGGGAGCCCTCTCTGCCCCTCGGACCCTTACCGGACCCGGGCCGGCTGGCTGACAGCTCCCGCCCGCCGGCCTTCTCCCGGGGGACCCGGGCAGCGGCCTCCCTGCCTCCCCTGCTCGCGTCCCCTCAGTTTGCTCCTTAGGAGGGAGCCGCTCCCCTCCCGGCCGAAGGCAGCTCCTCGGCGGAGCCCCGGAGCCCCCAGCGAGGGGAGCCCCCAGCGAGGGGAGTCGGCAGGGAGGGGAGTCGGCAGGGAGGGGAGCCCCCAGCGAGGGGAGTCGGCAGGGAGGGAGGGATTCGCTGCTGCCTGACTTCACTTAAGCCATTGGAGTGGGAGCTTGCGAGCCCGGAGACGGGCGCTTCCCCGGCCAGGGCTTCCCCACACTTGCGGGGCGCGTTTTAAAAAGTCCGGCCGCGGCGGCCCGGAGCAGAGGGGGATGCGCCGTGGGCCCAAGTCCCCGGGGGGGGGGGGGCTTGAAATGAGAGTTTCCTGCCCACAAAGGACTCCTGTGTTGTAAATCCCCCAACAAAACTTCTCCCTGGTAGGGCTTTAATTAGGGGGGTCATTATATCATTTGTTTAATTAACACCCAGGCTTGCCCTGCTAATTTATGGAGCCGGGATGGCAAGCTCTAGTTGTCTCTGCTCTGGGGAAGGCTCACTTCCATACCTGGACGGGGGGGGGGGGGGGGGGGCGGGCTTGGAGGTCCCCCCGCCCCCCCACGGTGCGATGTCTCCACGCCCAGGCCCCCCGGCCCGGAAGTTTAATCTGTCATCTCTGGGGGCACCCGGTGGGTTCCAGCCCACACCTGCAGGGGATTCTCCCGGCATGCTCTGTGTGCGGCTCTCTCCTGAGCATATCCTGGGGGGCAGATGCCACCCAAGTGGTCTGGGCGTTGTTGGGGGTCGGCTCCCAGGAGGGGAGGGAGCTGTGAGTGTCCTGCGGGAGCCGGCTTGTTTACTAGACGGGGATGAGCTGCTTGCAAGGTGGTGAGTTACCCATGCCCGGAGGTATTCAAGTGGGAGTAGTTCAATGGCTGGTGGGGACGATGCGGTAGGAGGGTTTCTAAGAACTGGTTGGGGGAGAAAGCTTTGTTTTAGCAAGTTCCTGTAAGTGATTCTGGCACTGGCTCTTTTGGTAGAAAGAAGGGACGCTTGTGATAAGCTGAGAACAGTTTGCATTTGAGTTGTTCTGTGAGCACGGTTGATTTTTTGCCTTGATCCCTTCCCTGCCCCCATTTTATAGACCAAAAAACTGAGGTTGAGCCTCCCAAGGAGGTGCAGTGACTAAGGAGCAGCCCGGCCCCAGACTCCCAACCCTGCTTTGTACTTCAGCCCTTCGGTTTCCAGATAAAAGTCTGGGCTCCCTCAGGCCTGAGAGGAGACTTCTGTGTAAATGAGGGACTTTCACAGATAGTCATCCGCCCACATGCCTGTGGTCCCGGTACTCAGACAGAGCTTCCTCTGGGCAAGTCACGGTGCAAGGGGGCTGAAAGGCAGAAGAACGCTCAAACCTCTGTGTGTGTGTGTGTGTGTGCATGTGTGTGTATGTGTGTGTTTGTGTGTGTGTTTGTTTGTGTGTATGTGTGTGTTTGTGTGTGTTTTGTGTGTGTGTTTGTGTGTATGTGTGTATGTGTGTGTGTTTTGTGTGTGTGTGTTTTGTGTGTATGTGTGTGTTTGTGTGTTTTGTGTGTGTGTTTGTGTGTATGTGTGTGTTTGTGTATGTGTTTGTGTGTGTTTGTGTGTGTATGTGTGTATATGTGTTTGTGTGTATGTGTGTGTGTATGTGTGTGTTTGTGCGTGTGTTTGTGTGTGTGTGTGTGGAAGGGGAGGAGTCATGCACAAAGGGAACCGCATTTACTCTGCTTAGGGCCTCAGTTTCCCTGTTTGTGCAGCAAGCAGTTCGGACCTTCTAGCATTTTGCAGACTGCTGTTAGAATTGAAAGGGACCGTGGTGATCAACTGGCGTTGACTTTGAGAAAGTGGGACCTCCGAGAGGGGCAGTGACTTTCCTAAACACTCAGCTTGACTCTCAAATCGTGGCCGTTCTTTGGGGTCTTTGCTGCCTTGCATGGAAAGCTCGTTGCCTCCAGGTCCTCTTATTGTAAACCCCACAGTCCTATCCAGACTTCCACTGGCTTGTTTTGCTTTGTTTGGGGGGAGGCAGCAGTTTGCAGTTTTCCTGGGAGTCTTCATAAATGTGATGGATGGATGGATGGATGGGTGAATGGATGGGGGGGGTGGATGGATGGATGGGTGAATGGATGGGGGGGGTGGATGGATGGATGGGTGAATGGATGGGTGGGGGGGTGGGTGGATGGATGGGTGAATGGATGGGGGGGGTGGATGGATGGATGGGTGAATGGATGGGTGGGGGGGTGGATGGATGGATGGGTGAATGGATGGATGGGGGGGGGTGGATGGATAAATAGATAGAAGATGGATGACTCTCCTGCCTCACGACTCATGCTGCTGCCGCTGCTGCTCCAGCGAGTCAGCGATCCTGGCCTCCTGCATTGTGTCCAGTTTCCGATCTTCTGCAATAGCAGCAGCTGTGCAGGAAACAATGAAAGTTAACTAGCGCTCCAGCACTCCGCAAACGCCTCATGCTTCAGGCTGGCCGACAGATGTCAGGGCAGGAGACTCTCCTGGGCTCTCTGTGCCCCAGCCAAGAAGGGCCCATGGAAGCCACAGTCCACTGAAATGGCCCCACCAGCTTGGCAGCCAGTCAGGAAAATCTGAGTTCTAATCCTGTCTCAGACAAGGTCTGGTGGTGTGATCCTGGGCCGGTCACTTCAGTTCCCTTCTGTGAAATGAGAGCTTTAGACTAGAGGACCCCTAATGCTCCTTCCGGTTCCAAATCTGGAATTTCGATTCCAATCTCCTGGCAGAGGGCAGGAATGACCCATGATTTCCGCCACTGGATTTTTTTTTCAAAGTCTAAATTAGCCAGAGGATTGTTAAAACTTCTAGAGAAGCTTCAAAGTTTAGAAGAAAAATCCCTAATGACTGAATAAAGAATGATTCAATGTCATAAAAAACCATGAACTAATCAGGCAAAAACACTTCCCTCACACATATGATGACTCCAAAGTGGATGGACCGGCCTGGGAGAGAATGGGGGAGAAGGGGGCAAGGGAAGTAGTGGGTTGAGGATTCTGGAGAGGGGCCTCTCATCCTCACCAGCTGGACGAGGACACCGGGATCCCTTCCAAGTCTGGCAGCAACCATGACAGATGACACAGTGGCCTTTCTTCTGTATTATACACTGCATGTGGCATCCTAGGCAGAGCTAGAGGGAACCCGAGAGGCCATGTAGCACAATTTTCTCATGTTACAGAAAGGGAAACTGAGGCCCAGGGAGGTCAAATGAATAGCCCAGAGTCATATAGGTAGTATCAGAGGATTCGATTTTTTTTTTTCTGGAAGTGTATCAAGCAAGGGGAGTTAAGTGTCACACTCAGAATCAGGAAGGAAGAGATGAGTTCAAATCTTGCTTCTGAAACTGTTTAACTGTGTGTGTGTGTGTGTGTGTGTGTGTGTGTGTGTTTGTGTGTGTGTGTGTGTGTGTGTGTGTGTGTGTGTTCAGGAAAGTACCTGAACCTATTTCTGCTTCAATTTTCTCATCAGTAAAATGGGGCTCATAGTACCGACCTACCTTACAAGATGGTTGTGAGAATTATGGGAAATGACGAAAAGTTCTTCTCAGACTTTACTTCAGTGTCATATAAATGCTCACTGATAGAATTTAGTACCTTCTCTGTGGCAGGTATACATTTGCCCACTCCTGGGAATTGATTATATTTGTTTCATGTCATCCACAATACTTAGTTACTCTCGGAATAAGAAAGCCAGAGTTGTGGAGCTGGGGAATATTTGCAAACTTTAAGATGCTATCTGAATGTTAATTATTATTGTCCTTGTGATGTTGACGTTGGTGATGATGATGGTTGGGGATGATGAGGAGGAGGAGGCAGCTAGGTGGCGCCATGTGCCCAGAGTCACCCCTGGAGTCAGAAAGACTCCTCTTCCTCAGTTCAAATCTGGCTTCTGACGCTAGCTGTGGGATCCCGCCTGCCTCAGTTTCCTCAACCTTAAAATGAACTGGACAAGGAAATGGCAAATCACTCCAGTATCTTTGCCAAGAAACGGGGTAATGAGGAGTTAGCGACACAACTGAAGAAAATGACTGGCCAGGGACTAGTTATAATGGTGATCATTGCATGGAGTTCCCAGTCAGTCGTCGCCGCCCTCCAGGTCTCCACAGAGCCCGGACAGAGTGTTTTACACACTCTGAAGGGCCACTGGGGATTCTCCCCATGGAGTGAGCCGTGGACAACCGGCCCGTGATCTATGCGGCGTTCCCATTGTGGAGGTTATGGTGTCTATGGTATCTAGTGTATAGTTTACATGTGGTCTTTATATGGTGTACATAGTTTATATGGTGACATAATATCTATCACCAACCTGATGGTGATAATAATGTTTTATTGGCTCACAACAACTCCAAGCAAGTACTGTCGTGCCCACGATACAGATGAGAAAACTGAGGCTCAATGTAAGTGACTATCCCAGGGTCACAAAACTAATGGATGTTAGAGACCGAGATGGTTGACTCCCTATCCAGGGCTCTTGTAGAAGGAAGAGGAGATGTCATCTTCACCCTCTTGATCCCTTCAATGGGAAGTGCCCTTCAGAGCGGCAGAAATCCTGGGTTTTGTGGCACCTCCACTCCCCGTGGCCACGCCTGAGACCAGGATCTGGCCACAGACCAAATGGCTTTGAGCATGATCTCAGAGGAAGGTCCCCTGATGGCTTTTGCAGCTGAGGCAGCTGCCCCTCCCCGAATTATAGAGATGAAGACATTAAATAGCCGGAATATATTCAGCTCCTTTTCTGACGCTGTGGCATTGTCTTTCAAGGTGCAAAAGGATGTCGGGAGAGCCCGAGCCAAGTGCTCAAGGGCCGCAGAGGCGTCACAGGGCTTACTGATTTCTAGCTTTCAATGGTCCGTCCCCTTCTGAGCAGAGGAACCGGCTAGGCCTCCAAGCCAAGTCAGCCCATTGGAGCCTCGTGGGCCACAGCGTTGCTGTTTTCAAAACAGGATGTGTAAGCTCCCCACTAGAAAAGGGGAACGGAAAGTGAGCCGGGAGGAAAAGGAAGAAAGCAAGCCGGCCCGCTGGCATGAATCCCCGCCAGCAGCCTCCAAACAGGGGCCCGTCTTCCTGAGCCTCGCCAGGGCCCAGTGCCCGACCTTGTGTCACCAGAGCTCTACCACGTCAGAGGTGGCCGATGGGGGAATGGCCCAACGGCCGGGAGGGGGGCGACGGTTTCCTGTCTCCTTCCTGACCGACTGAGTCAGGAAAGTACGAGGTTGCGACAGGCTCAGAGAGAAGCTCCACAGATACACTCCCCCAGGGAAGTGGGTTTCCCCTTTCCTGGCCTTTTTTTGGAGAAACCCAGGCAGCCTTCCTGGATTTTCCTGATGAAAACATTGAAGGCTGCTGCCTCGAGGGGCCGGGAATGGTCTCCTAGGCCAGAGCTTCTCAGGCTTTTCCCATTCATGATCCCTTTTCAACCAAGACAGTTTTGTGTGACCCCAGGCATATGGGTTTATAAAAGAGCCACATCAATCAAACAGTGACTGAGAAGAAATCAAAATTTCCTACCCTCACCTTCAGTTACAAGATCCACAGGGGATCAAAACCCAAGCTGGGTCCGAGGAGACGTCCCTCCCTGAGCATTTTCAAAGGCCTTGAGATGAGATGGCGGGCGTGGGGATGGACCGTTCCCCCAAATTCGGCCCGCCTGTGACTTCCTCACTCCAGGGTCCCGCTCAAGACAGATCTTTCAAAAACAATTATTCTGAACTTAAGCCCCCAAAGGAGCATTTCCACGCATAACCACAAAAAGGGTTCCATCTAAAACAGTGTCCACATCTCCAATTGCTCGGCTTTTAGTGAAGCTTATGATTTAATTCTGTGTATTACTTTGGAACCTTTGAGAAGCAGTTGTACAAATCCTAACTCTGTGGCCCTGGACAAATGCATCTTGCCTCTTTATCTGTAAAATGGGAAGGATAAAAGTCCCTCTTTCCCAGGTTCCTAGTTCCGTGGGAAGCATAGACTTACTACAGAGGGGAGCTTGGGGGTGATCTTAGAAATGGAGGGGAGCTTGGGGGTGAGTTGGACTGTCTCCTTTATTTGACAGCTAAGAAAATTGCAGGAGACTTTCCTAAGATCACACAAATACTAGTGACAGAGGTAAGATCTGCACCCTGGTCCTGTGACTACAAAGTCAGGGCTCATTCCACAAGGGAAGTTGGCGATCATTCCCCTGAGTCATTCTGGTTTAACGGGCACATTAACCAGAGAAGGCTTGGCCTGATAACTTAATGCAAATAATGACTTGCACATGGCATATGATGTGGGCTGCTTCAGCCAACTCGTCCAACAGTTCTGTCGGTCAAGATTTAGTGAGTTATCCCTAATCAACAACAGAGGTATTACACCACTTTCTGGGAAATGGGTACACAAATGGGATGTCGGTCTTATCCAAACTGAACCAATGGAACAGTAAGAGAGTCAGTCGCCTTTTGCTGCAAGGCTTCTTCCTAATTTGCTTTGGGGTAGATGATGGGAGGGCCAGGCTTGGGGCAGAGAACTGGGGGCAAATCTACCCAGGACACTTAGCGGGTCTGGGATTCTAGGCAAGTCATTTTCCTTCAATATGTCTTTTGTCCATCTGCGAACACAGACTCATGGCATAATGAGTCAAGAAGAGCAGAGTTCCCCATCCTGTCTGTGTGACCCTGAACAAATCATTCCATTACCAATTATTCTCTGGGACTCCCGGCTACAAACAAATGAATCAGCCATCTGCTTTGTGGAGGGAGTTTCCTGCATCAATAACAGCCTCATGTTGCAGGGAACTGATGAGAGGTTGGATGTGCTGAGGTCAAAGGGCATTTATATACACATGTGCATTATATATTTATGCATGTATATGCACATTGTGTGTAGATGCACAATCTAGGCAGATGTGTGTGTAAATATATATGTGTGTGTATATGTATCTATACGCAGGCAAATGTGCCTACTTGTCTACTTATTTATGTATATGACTATATCCATTAATGTGTATATACATAGATGCATATATACACACGTGTCTACAAGTGTTTTGCCATTCTGAAAGCTTCTTGTAATTGTGAGCTGTTGTATATCCATAAATGTATATATATGTGTACATAAACATGAACATGTGCATATATACAAACATGTATATGTAAAGTGTGTACATGTATTTATATGTACACGTGTGTGCATGAATGTGTACGTGTGTATGCACAGAAATGTGTGTATATCTATATATACACACATACATAAATGTATATACAGACGTGCCTAGCAGGTGTTTTGCCATTCTTAAAGCTTCTTGTAATTTGTGAGCTATTGTATATACATATGTGTGTACATGTGTGTACATAAACATGAGCATGTGCATATATACAAATGTGTATATGTAAAGTATGTACATGTATTTATATGTACATGTGTGTGCATAGATGTGTACGTGCATATGCACAGAAATGTGTGTATACACACACACACACACACTCTAGTTGTACATCTCTGCTTTTACATCCTCCACATACGAGAACTATGCCCTTTGAAAGGCAGCTCCGCCTTTGGCCTGGAAAAATCAATCGGACGATCGTCCCTCGATGGGTGAGATCAGTCGGGCCCGCTTGTTTGGGGGGAAACGCTCAGGAAGCCGGACCCCTGTGGTGGATGGCGAAGCTGCTGTTGCATGGCTGGGGTTTTGTTATGTCTTTGTCACGGGAAGCAGGCAGGGAGTGCAGGTCTCGTCACTATGGAAAGGGGCATCTTTCTGTGGCGAGAAGGCTCCCCACCCTGGAACAGGGCCAAGGACTCCTGGGCATCCAGGGACTGCAGCACGCAGGAGGGCAGGCAGCCAGCCAGCTGCCCCTGTGCCTCCCGGCACGCAGCCCTCCTGGGCAGGGCTCCCCCCCATCATGCCCCCTTGTAAGTGATGCTTCCCTGGCCGATGCCGGGCTCGTTGTCTCCTGATCATCTTCCTGCCACTTCCTGTGTTTGACTGGCTTTCAAACACCCGGCCGGTCTGCGAGGAAAGGGGCCTTCCTGCAGCCGAGTTGCAGAGAACACGGAGCCGTCCAGTGCGACGTTGTTTGTTCCTGGCGAAGCTTCGGTGTGTGTTTTGTTTTGAAAGAGCGTGACCGGACGGCTCGCTTTTGCCAGGACGGTCATTTGTAACTTTAAGACAAGCACTGAGCACAAGTCAGAGAGCTTTGGAACATGGACGCTGGGAGGGAGCTGAGGAGAGAGGGACCTCCCTGCCTGGGGCCGCCCGCTCAGGCCTCTACCACAGTTATTCAGAAGGGGAGGGGGAACACCCATTCAGAACCTCAAGCATTAGGGCTCCTCTAGCTGTAGGTGACAGCCACGAGGCCCCCAAAGCAGACATGGGAAGGGGAGGTCAAGTCTGAGGGCAGCTTCCAGTGGCTGAAGCTATTCAGAGCCATGAAGTCTGCTGGGATCCAGGCAGCGGATTCTGATTCTCCAGAGGGATTGGTGTCTGGTATTTCAGAGAGAGGGAGAGAGAGGGGGAGAGAGAGAGATTGTCACATGTGTGCAGCTTTTCCACCTTGAAGCAAACAGAATCTGAAGGCAGAGGACCTGGGGCCCAATCTAGCTGGGTCACTTCCCGATGGTGGGACCCATTCTGTCTTTCTGCCTTGTTGCTCTCATCTGTCAAATGGAAATTCGACGGGATTGCTTTGTTCAGCACAGGGGCCGGCCCCGAGAGTGCCCGGGGCTGCAGCAGATCCGGGGTATGGAGCTCAGAGCTCAGCTGGGCTTCCCTCTGTCCTGGTAGAAATGAGGAATCTGGGACCTGGCCAGGTCCGGCTCGTCCTATGGCAAAAGAGGAACAAGTGGGAAAACCACAGTGTGAGTGCAGGCCCGGCCACCAAATCCAAGTCCTTTTCCCACAGCGGCCACCAGGAGGTCGACTGGGACACTTCTGTTGTTTTCCCAGAGAAGAGCCCAGACTTAGATGGAGGGGTCTCCTCCAAGGCCAGTGAGCCCCTCCTCGACTCACACCCTGCTCAGCCTCTGGAAGGTTTAGGATTAAGTGTAAGGAGTGGGAAATGCCCTCCTCCCTTCGGGGAACATCTCGCCTTCGCTTTGCCCAGACTTGCAATGTCCCTGAAGAGGAGACCTGCTGGTGGCAAGGGGGCTGAGGGGGGCGCTAAACGGATTCACCAGTGGCCTGGACCGACCAATCACTCCTGGGTCTCAGTTTCCTCATCTGTAAAATGTCTGAGTTGCACAGCAAGACAGGATTAAAGATTGTGCATCCATGTAATGTGCTCTCCTGGGCCAAAGTGTGTTCAGCTCTAAAGTGAGGAGGCCGGACTGGACGGTGTCTGGGAGCACATCCAGTTGTCCGGATCGGGAGCTCTGACTCCATGATCATTCTGTTCAATTAGCTTTCACTTTTGTCGAAACTCCTTCCAGGCTGGGATTGAGGAAGAACAGAGATTGGCTTGAGGAAGTCAGCAAGTGTTTTATTGTCTTCCGAGAATGAGCAATGACTGCCCCTCCCCCACTTTCCCTCTATTCCTTTGCTTATCTGGATGACTCTGAGTTGGTGGCAGTGCCCCAGCTCTGGTGGATCTCCCATTGGTCCATCCTTGGCTCTGATGGATGGCCCTCTGGTCCATCCTTGGTTCTGATGGATCTCTCATTGGTCCATCCTTGGTTGTGATGGATCTCCTAATGGTCCATTCTTGGCTCTGATGAATCTCCCATTAGTCCACCCTTGGCTCTGATGGATCTCCCATTGGTCCATCCTTGGCTCTGATGGATCTCTCATTGATCTACCCTTGGCTCTTATGAATGTCCCACTGGTCCATCCTTGGCTCTGATGGATCTCTCATTGGTCCATCCTTGGTTGTGATGGATCTCCTAATGGTCCATTCTTGGCTCTGATGGATCTCCCATTGGTCCATCCTTGGCTCTGATGGATCTCTCATTGGTCCATCCTTGGTTGTGATGGATCTCCTAATGGTCCATTCTTGGCTCTGATGGATCTCCCATTGGTCCATCCTTGGCTCTGATGGATCTCTCATTGGTCCATCCTTGGTTGTGATGGATCTCCTAATGGTCCATTCTTGGCTCTGATGGATCTCCCATTGGTCCATCCTTGGCTCTGATGGATCTCTCATTGATCCACTCTTGGCTCTTATGAATGTCCCATTGGTCCATCCTCGGCTCTGATGGATGTCCCACTGGTCCATCCTTGGCTCTGATGGATCTCCCATTGGTCCATCCTTGGCTCTGATGGATCTCTCATTGATCCACTCTTGGCTCTTATGAATGTCCCATTGGTCCATCCTCAGCTCTGATGGATGTCCCACTGGTCCATCCTTGGCTCTGATGGATCTCTCATTGGTCCACCCTTGATTCTGATGGATCTCCCATTGGTCCACCCTCAGCTCCGATGGATCACCTGCTGGTCCACTCAAGTCTCCCTCTTCCCCTCTTAAATTCCCACCGGCCGCATACGGCTGTGCTGCTGGTCATCCTCCTCTCCCCTCCTCTCCCACTGTCTTCTCAGTGACTCCGTTAACTCATATTCAATTTATTTGGAAGAGTGTTTATCTCTAAGATTAAGCATTCTCCGGGTCAGAAGGCTTGTCTTGGAGGTCTTGTGAAACTCCACATTTGCCTAACGCCTAGCTGTTAAGCAAAAGAGAAGTGAGACTTTAGGGAAGGGACTTTTGAGAAAGAGACAGAGACAGGCAGAGACACACCAAGAGAGAGAGTGGGAGAGTAGGATAGAGTTTTAGGAAGAATCCAGTTATTTTCAGTTGCTTTGATTGTTAATTACCTTGTTTTCTCAAGGGGATTTCCAACAGATTTCCCCCAATCTTGATCACAACTTGCATTGCTGACCTCAGTGGTTTTCTTGGTCTTTTTCTTGAGCTCAATATCAGGCTTAAAAATGAGATTTCAAGGCGTTTTCAAGGATTTCATGTCATGTGATCCTGATCTAGAGTGATCAGTGATGGGCCAGATCCATCATTCTTCTGAAAACCTTTCTTTAAGTCTCCTAATGTCATGTATATTAATCAGTCCTTTACCAAGGATTTATGAGATGCCTACTGTGTGCCTGCTGTGGGGCCCCCGTGACAGCCTAAGAAAAGCCAGTGACATGAAGGGGGACCGGAACTGTCCCCATCATCCTCTCACCAGCTTGGAATCCGTGGTTCCAAGGGACGGTCAGTGTTCCACGGCCAGTACGTGCCGGGCTGAGAGGCCGAAAGCCCAGGGCCCTCTCCCGTCTCACTTAAGTCGTGAATTCGAATCCTTGGGGTGGGTCTGATGCCTCGTGGTACACCCCCTCCCCCCGATCTTTCAACCGATTTTAGGGAGTGTGCTGTCCTGCCTGCAGCTCCCACCGCCGGCTGGTTGTCTCTCCCTGGCCATCACGTCAGGACGGTCTACTCCTAGCTAGATTTCCCAGGCAGGCCAGTGTTTGGGTGGCTGGACCAGGCTCGCTGCTTTTCCTTCAACTAGCAAAGCTGGAGCGCATTTGGACCGTGCCGCGTTTCCCACCCCTGCTGAGCCCTGCGTCACAGGCCCCACTTGCATCGTCAGTCTAGTGCTTGCTCTTTGCAGACTGGGGCACTTTCCTAAGGAAGACCCATCAGAGCTTTCCCCGGTACCTGCTTCCCAAGAAACTTAGGGATACACAGTGGTGCTTCCTGAGAGTGGCTACAATTTCTTCCCTGATGTATAGCCCAGGTTCAGGATAAAGAGGACAGCAGGGATTTGATTCTGTTTTTTTTTTGTTTGTTTGTTTGTTTGTTTGTTTGTTTATTTTTTAGGTTTTTTTGTTTTTGTTTTTGTTTTTTAGAGATTTCTGCTAAATGGTCATTGATTGTTAGCATCTTGAAGGTAAAAGTAACCATCAAAATAATAACTCACATACATGGACTACTTTACAAAAGTAATCAGAGATAATAATAACTCATGTACATGAAATATTTTACAAAAGTAACCATCGAGATAACTCACATACATATGATACTTTACAAAAGTAACCACAGATAACTCACATACATATGATACTTTACAAAAGTAACCATCGAGATAATAACAACTCGCATGCATGTACTACTTTACAAAAGTAACCAGCAAGATAATAATGACTTACATACATGGAATACTTTATAAAAATAATTACACTTGATTCCAGCATAATCTTAAGAAATGTAGTATAAATATTATCCCCATCTCATAGATGGAAAAACTGAGGCAACATATAGGTAGTTGGCAGCAAGAATGAGAGAATGAAAGTCTGTTGACCTTCCTTCCTTTTTCCTCTCCTTTTCTTTTTTCTCTTTCTTTCTCCTTGTCTTCTTTCCTATCTTCGTTTCTATCTGCCTCTCCCCTCCTTTTTTTCAACAAAGACCACTTTTCTTTTCAAATTCAGGATCACCAAACTTGCACTTGGATCCATTAAGTCACCAGTCCCCAAAGTGGGTCATTTAATCACAGATAAGTTATACAGTCTCCAGCCGTAGTACCCAAGGTAGGGAAGGGCCATGTGCTTCCATGTTGGTTCTCCCACAGAACTCTCCACCATGGCTGTGGCCCATCGCTAAGGCTCCTTTATTTGGGAGTTTTATTGGGTTTTAGAGTAAAACTTCCCTCCTCCCATGGTTCCCTCTCCCTTCACTGCTCCAAAGAGCTTTCTGAGACTGAAACATGGTTCCTGGACCAGTCCCAGGGTCCTGGGCAAAGAATGGAGAGTGCTCAGGAGAACAAATGCTCTGGCTCTGTGCATTGCTGTTGGGAAACGGGGGCTTTTATTTAGTTTGGCACTTGGGTGTGTGGTTTACCTTTCTCTGGAAAATTCTGTTTCCTAAGGAGGCCGGATCTGAGCCCTTAGGGGATTGGCCGGGATAGCTGGGAGCTGTGCTGGGAGTTTATTGGATCTGCTCATGTTGTGTCTGCACTGTGGCCACTTTCCACTACAGTTGTGTCTGTGGCAGAGCTGCCTAATTATTTTACCATTGTTCTGTCTACTTTTCATTTCTGGCTAATGCTCCTATTTTCCCCCTACAGCTCTACTGACTCCCAGCTAATTTAGAGAGGGGAAACAAATTAACTTCCATGTAAAACTATACTCTAGGCATGGGGTGAGGAAGAGGGACTTGTCGTTATTGCTCTAGTTCTTGAAAAAAAAAAAAAGGGAGACTTGATTGAGTTGGACTAGTGAGTCATTTGCAAGACACAGAGTCTATGATTTTGTGAGAATGGGGAACTCCCACTGTGGAACCGTCTCCACCAACAGCGATTCCTTATCCCTCCCGATTTGTCTACAGAGTTGGATTCTGATGGCCACTGCCTCCTTCTTGGAAGACTCTCTTCCCTTGGCATCCAAACCATTGGTTCTCATGGTTCTCTCACCACTGTGACCGTTCTGCCTTGAATTCCTCACCTGGTTTATTTTTCTCCATCTGCCATAATTGTGGCTGCATCCTAAGTCCTCTTAACCTTCTCTTTCCAAATCTCTCCCTTGTGCGTCTTATATTCTCCCACAACTTCCACGATCACTTCTATTTCACTAAAAGTAGCTGCAAGCTCTCCCTAGAACTTCGGTCCCACATCTCAAATTGCCTGACAGATTTTACTACCCAGATTAACCAACCAAATGACAAGCATTTATTATGCACTTGTTCTTTGTGACAGACTGTGCCAAATGCTACAGATACAGATTCAGAGAGAGGTAGAAACAGAGAAAGAGAGAGACAGAAAGAAAGAGAGAAGAGACAGAGAGAAAGGGAAGACAAATTTTGGTAATTCTCTCTAAACAATATATTCCCCCTCCATTCCATTCTTTATTTCCCCGCTGCATCCAGTCTAACACCAATTCTCTTCTATTTATGCCCAGATTATTGTAACAGCCTCCTCCTGGTTATCTATCCCCCTTTCTTCTCCCCACCTCCCTTCTCTCCCACCACTTGGCTAGTATTCTTTATTTCTAATACGATGTTCTACCCACCACTTGTCTTAGATTGTTCTCCACTTGAGCTTTTCTTCCTTGCATTTAAGGTTCTGTAAAATCTGATTCCAACCTCCATTAGGATCAGATCTATAACTTTCAAATTAGAATCTTCTCCCTCTCTTTCCAGACTTCCATTCTCCATTTCCCCATCTAATCTCTATGACTTTGTTCCCCCATATTTGAGTTGGGGTCATCAACTCTTCCAACTCACATCCATTTCTTGAATCATCTGTCTTCTCACCAAAGATCTAAGTCAAGCCCTGACTCAGTTCATCTTCTCCATGTAATTTCCTTGAACTATGACCGACAAAAGTGATCTCTGTCCTTTTTGATTCTTATAATACTTGAAGAGTTTTCTGAACTTGCCCTACTCTCCCCCATATCATAGGTGATCATGGGATCATCAACTTTTGCCTTTACAAATGAAAAAACTGAGGTTGAGAGAGAGTAAATAAACTTCCAAGATCATATAGGGAATGAGTGTCAGAGGCGTGGGATCTTCTAAACACATGGCCAATATTCTTTCTCTTGTGTCATACTCCTTCCCTTTGTCAACCGTTTCTTTGTTCACTAAAAGCAGAACCTGTGCCACATTCTAGTTTTATAACAGATAACTTGGGAGGGAAAAAAAGGGTGTTGTTGATCTCTTAGAATTAGAAAGGATCTGTGTTCAAATTCTGCCTCAAGCATTTGCTAGTCATATGGCTCTGGCAAACCACTTAATCTTTCTCCACTGGTAAAATGGGGATAAGAACAGAACTACCCCATAGTTGTTGAAAATATCTGATGAAGTATATAATCTGTTTTGCAAACCTTAAGTGCTTATATAAATATAAAGAAATACAATTCCATATTTAAAAGCCAATATAAATATTAAAATCATCTTTGTACTCTGTGCCTTGTATGTGGTAGACCTTAAACATTTATTATACTCAATTAGTGAATTAAAAAATATATATTTATTAAACACCTAGTCTGTGCCAGCCACTGTACTAATTGTTTGAGATATAGTAAGAGGCAAAAGGCAGTGTCTTTCCTCAGGGAGCTTACCATCTGCTGCAAAGACAGTGTGCAAACAAATATGTACAAACAACAGGATAGATTGGAAATAAACTGAGCAATCAGTAAACATTTGTTAAGGACCTACTATGTGTCAGGCACTGAGCTAAGCATGGAGGATGCAAAAAAGACACAAAAGGCAGTCTCTGTCCTCAGGGAGCTTATGCCCTACTAGTGTCAACAACCTATAGATAAATATAATCAAAGAAAACCATATAAAAGGCAAATCAGTGAAGGAAAGGCTTCCCGTAGGAGGGATTTTAGTTGGTCCTTGAAGCTAGGAGAGTTGGGATGTGTGTGTAGATAGGAGGAGGGGAATTATGGGAAAAATAAAGGAACTCACAGAGGGGGAAAGCATTGGGGAAGGACAGTGAGCAGCCACAAGATTCCTCTTCAGCTTTCTACATTCCCCTTTTGAAATCGAGGATTAGAATTGCCTTTGACTCGCATCCAATTGGCCCGGATCCTGGCAATTCAGGTTTCTGCTCCTTCGTCAGGAAACGTCAAACCAGCTCGTCCAAGCTTCTTGTGAGTCCTTCATGTGTCATGTACTTCACAGGCCGGGAGTCATCAGTGCAAGGAGAGGCTGCAGGAACCGGGGAAGTCATTAGGCTGGCTCTACGGAGTGAGACGGTGCGGGAAAGACCACTCTGTCCTCCAGCCTCAATGCAAACGCAGAGCTAGAGGAAACAGACTCTAGGCTGTGTGATTCTCCTAAGCAGGGACTTTGTTGTGATCAAACTTGATTCCAGGAGGCTTGCTGTAGGGAAGGGTTCTCCAAGTGTGGGCTGAGGCTCCTTGGGGCCGTTGAGATGCTTTTAGGGCAACTGTGAGGTTAAAACTGTTTTCTTCTTAATAAGATGTTTTCTAATAGAGCAATAATATCGATCGATATAAAGCACATAAATAAAAGCTCTTATATATTTATTGTGCACTTGTTCTTTGTGACAGACTGTACCAAATGCTAGAAATACAGAGTCAGAGAGAGAGATAGAAACAGAGAAAGAGAGAGACAGAAAGAGAGTGCTGGATGGGTGTCTGAGAGGGGATCCTCAGTAAATTTGAAGAGTGTGAAGGAGTTCTGAGATTAAAACCACTGATACTGAATATGGGTCTTGGAGTCAGAATGATCTGAATTCAAATTCTGTCTCTTTGTTAGCTCTCCTGGAGAGGAGTCATGTGCCAAGGGGCAAGTGTATCACAGAATATATTCAAAACCACCAAAAAAACAGGCCTTGTGTGTACAAGGTGGCAAAGCAGAAAGTGCGACCCGAAGGCCTAGTTGGTGAATCAGCTCAACACTTCCTCTCTCTGGGACTTTCCTTCCTGTATAACACACTTACATGGTGGAGTAGGGATGAAGGTGCAATACCATGAAGTGGGAAAGGCACTGGCTTGAAGCCCGAAGACCTGGGGTCCCGTCTTCTTGACTGGAGCACACATCTTTGGCCACTGATGTGTGACCTTGTCTCTCTGGGTTTCTCCTGACTTATCCAGGACTGGAAGCCTGGAGGAACCCAGGGGGAACTAAGTCTGCTTGTAACTCTCCTCGACGCGCCTTTCCTTAGAAGGTGGAATCGCATTTTAATGGGAGAAAACTGTTTGGCTAAGTTTCCCATCAGTCAGACAACCAGCATTTAACGTCGTTGTCCTCCCGGCCTAATTCAGTTCAATCCATATGTTGAAATGGTTTGTTAGAGGCTGTCAAGGCCCTCAGAACCCCGGCTCTTCCATTATATAACGGATGCAACATCAGGGAATTTGCTGATGGCTCGGGTTTTCTTTCGCTTGCACTGAAGAGCTTCTTGTCTCTGCAAAGCATCAAGGGAGCAGTTTTAAGGGATGAGCAAACACAGTCTCGGGGGGATCAGCAGCTGCACTCAGGGTTTTCTCTTGTTTACTGTTTTCTTATCTGCAAAATGGGGTAAATAATGGTCTCCACCTTACAAGGTTATCATTTGAGATAATATTTATAAAACTCTTTGCAAACCTTAAGTGCTTTGTAAAGGTTAGTGCTTTATTAAGCACACATTATGTGTCAGGTGTATACTTGGCCCCTGACCAGCAGTGGGGGTTGATATTTGTTTCATCTTATTAATATTTAACTTCTCTCAGGGTCCTAGTTTTAGAGCTGGAACAGACTTTCAAGTTAACTAGTATAAACTGCTCACTTGGAAACATGAGAACCCAAGTGGAGAACTTCCTCCCCCATGGTCACAGGATGAGAAGGTGCCGCCATGGGGGCTTGGACCCAGGCCTCTGAAGCCCAGTCTGGCTCCACCAGGACCCCAGGGCTCCAGTCAGTTAAACCAGCCTGTACCAAGCAGTAAGGATCGAGGGGTTGGCCCCGCTGAGAGGCAGGCACCCCACTGTGCACAATCTTCCTGCTCCGCCACCTGGGGCAAGAGCCTCTGCCAGTGTCATTGGGCCCTGACGCAGGACATGAACTTGAATCCTATTTTGTACTTTGTTAGTAAAAACGTCATTCAGAAGGGCAGGATGTTGGGGAGGCACATTCCATTCATGGAAAATGGGTGTTGCAAGATGGCTTCATGGTCCTCTGGGCCAATCCCCCCATTTAACAGGTGTGGAAACTGAGGCTCCCCCCCCCCCCGGGCAGAAGGCTATGTAGTGGCAAGCAAACTGATCTGCAGACTTCACCAGCTCACTTCTGGGATGCTCTGTCTCTCTTTGTGAAATTTAGTCTTTAAAGGGTTGGGTTTTTTTTTTTTCAATTGCTTTAAATTGAAGGGAGAAGTTAATTTGGTGCCCTAATGGAGCCTTTCTTCTTTCCCTTATGGATCCAAGTGCTCTTTGCCACTTCAGAACACTTCAGAAAGGGCCTTAGAACATGGAATGTTAGAATACAGAAAGCCAAGGAGGGAAAGGGCCTTAGAACATGGAATGTTAGAATACAGAAAGCCAAAGAGGGAAAGGGCCTTAGAACATGGAATGTTAGAATACAGAAAGCCAAAGAGGGAAAGGGCCTTAGAACATGGAATGTTAGAACACTAGAGTTGAAAAGGGCCTTAGAATATAGAATGTTAGAATACAAAAAGCCAGAGATGGAAGGAGCCTTAGAACATGGAATGTTAGAATTCAGAATGCTAGAGCTAAAAGGGCCTTAGAACACAGAATGTTAGAATACAGAACGCTGGAATTGGAAAGAGTCTTAGAACATGGAATATAAGAATACAGAATGCTAGAATCAGAAGGAGCCTTAGAAGATAGAAAGATAGAATTCTGAATGCCAGAGCTGGAAAGGGCCTTAGAAGATGGAATTTTAGAATTCAGAACAACAGAGCTGGAGGGGCCCTTAGAACACATTTTAGAACTGGGAGAGACCCAACAGTATAAAACATTAGACCCGGAAAATTGCTTCAAACTCTAGAGCAAAAAAGCTCCTTGGAACCCCAAATGTTGGTGCTAGAAGGCAACTTAGAAAGCAGGCCCTTGACAGAAAACGTTAGAACACAGAATGTCAAGCTGGAAGGAACCTCGGCAATAATCCAGCTGCCTTCCTCCCTCCTGTCTGCTTAAGTTGGCTAAGAATTCATTACAGGGATTACTATGTACCAACGTCCATCGATCTGTGCACGTAGCCCACAGGAAATGCAGACAACTGATAACATAGCAGAGACAGAAACAGTATCTCTCTGTAGCAGCCTCCAAAATCAAGAAAAATTGGAGTCATAAAGCACACATTTCCTCTGGGGAATACTGGTTTCAAGATTACATCGTGGCTATTGGTGGTATTTTTTTTTTTAAGCAGCTACTAAAGAAAGTCAAGGAACAAATGTGAATTGTAGGCGCCCTCATGGAGGAGATGGATTTCGGAAAATCTCCTTGGGCAAAGCTTAGTTCTGAATCTTAAAATTTGCAGTTCTTTTTGTATTTTAAAAGAAAAGTTCAATTCAGGTCAATATTTCCATACATCAAAGGGAGGACCCATGATGTTGTCTATGTGAATGTGGCCCGATATGTCTTAATATATGGCCTTTGGGAGTTTCTGTGGCTGAAAATGATGGTGATCCAATGGCCCATCTGGTAACACGTCTCACTGGTCATCTGATGGGAGATAGATGGTGATCTCGGGTACTATATCTGAAACCTTTGCAGCATGGCAGGACCTTCCAGATTTGGTGCACTGCTGGTCTCTCCCTTGGGAATCAAGGTCACCTTCATGCCAGGGAAGTCTTGGAGGGGGACCCAAGTGTAGGACAGGCAGGACCAATGGCAACCGCTCACACCTCCACCCCCAGCATCTTAGCCAGACATCCTTTTCCTGAACGTTATTAGAAATCCGCGTTTTCTTGTGTTGAGAGTGGCCCCCAATGGGGACCTTTGGGTTCAGAGCAGCATTCTACTTGATTTCTCCCAAAGGAAAGGAAAAGCAGAAAACATAAAAGAAACCTCCAACAGCATAAATATAACATGATGGTGAAAGCAGTTCTCCTCGTGGGGCAGGGGAAAAGGAGAAATCATTCTTGCAGTTTAAAGTGGGGAGAATTTCTTGCTATGTCCAAGATTTTATCCCTTGCCTAGGTGTCTTGGAATGGCTATCCAAGGTGGATGGGAAGGAGCAAAGGCAGGCGTGAAGCTCTCTGAAATGTATATTTCTCCACTGAGCCATTCTCTTCCAACATTCCCAATTTCAGTCATTGTAGTTATTTCTCAGTAATGGGGGAACTTTACATATGTTTTCTCTTAGTAATAATTTTTAAGGAAGTCCCTTGTTCCTCTCTTTGTCTCAGTTTCTTCAATCATAAAATGGGAATGATAATAGAACTTACTTCTCAGAACTCTTGGGAAGATCAAATGAGATAACTGCAATAAGCACTTAGCACAATGCTTGGCACGTAGTAGGTGCTTTGTAAGTGCATCTAGAGACAAGGGATAAGCAGCCAAGTGTCAGAGCCAGAATTAGAATCTTGGTCTCTCTTGATTCTGAGTTCAGGACCTTTTCTACTTGGGACTCTAGTTTAAAAAAATGGAGAGCTCAGCAGCTTTATCTTAGAACCCCCGGGGATTTAGGCCAGTCAAGTGTCAGATTGAGGCAGAAAGGCACAAAGAAACTTAGTAGTTTTGTGACTTTGGCCAAAGTCACTACCTCTTTCTGCCTCATTTGTTTCATTTATAAAATGGAGATAGTAATAGCACAGATCTCATGGGGTTGTAAAGTACTATGAATATTTGTATCATTAGATATTGGCTTATTCCAGGCCCCTCATTTTGTGGCCCACCAGCAGCTGAGCCGGGACTGGAGATTAGGATTCCATTGGAATAATAATTTCATAAGTTGGATTCCATTGAGCAACTTGAGGTTGAAATCCTAACTAGGCCACATCCACTAAGCCATCTCCCTAGCCTTAAGCTCTCCCAGTGTCTTATCATATACACTGCAGCTAATTGAAGTAATTGGACTCATGACACTCTGGGCCGCTCCTGGAGGGCGAGGGCTGTGGCCGTCTCCCTTGGAACCTTGCCCCGGTTCCAAGCAAGTGGGGATCTGGTAAATGTTTTCTGAGGAGGATAATGATGGTCTCACCCAGCTCAGTGATGCCGTCCCCACAAATGCAACATGGGTTTTTTTTAAAAGGAAGCAGACGTTTGTTGCTAAGCAACATTTAGAGGCCTGGGTCTCTTTCTCACACTAGGTGGAGGGGCAACAGCTGTTCCCAATTTCACTGGAGGACCAGTTGCTTCTAAGGTGCTTTAGCCAGAATATATTACCTGGTGATGTCCCTCTGGGCTGGATGATGAGCTTGTGGGGGAACTTGGGAGAGGAGAAAGAGAAGGCTCTTTTTTTGGTCTGTTTCTGTCCTTTGTGTGTCTATTCTTATTTCCAACCAGTGCCTCCCCCCCTCCCCAATCGGGATGGAGATTGGTGGGAAAGTAGCTATTTGGCTCTGATGCCAGATTAAAAGTTTTTTTGTTTTGAACTAATAGGTCCTCTGTTTGGCCTAGTGAAGGAAAACACATTGGTAGGGGCTCATTGTGAGCTCTGGTTTAGATGGATGCTACATCTCAGAGCGCGCAAACCTAGCAGAGATCTCTGGAGGGGCCCAGCCTTCTTTGCTTTTCCTGGAGAGAAAAGAGGTGGCGAGACAGAGTTTCATTTCACCAGAGGATGAGAAGACAAGGGTTCATCACCAGTGCTTATCTTCTTCCCTCCAACGCAGCCACAAGTCTAGAACGGGCCTCCCCTATTGGGCCATGGGCCTCCCCTATTGGGCCACGGGCCTCCCCTATTGGGCCACGGACCTTAAGCAGGATACATAATTAATGGAAGAGCCTATGCTGTCTGATAATGGGGTTCAGATCCTCCTGTCTCTGCCGCAGTTTCCTTTTCTAGAAAATGCAAGGTTGATCTTCCAGGTCTTTCTGAATCATGACTGATGTTCAGGGACCATTCTTCAGGTGGTGGCGGGAGGCAGACAGCATGGCGGCAGCCTCCTCCCCCACCCCCAAGCCTCCTGTTCTCCTGCTCTCTCACTTGATCTGTTCTGACAAGGCCTTTTAAATGCTTGAGCTTATCCTGTATCAGCTGAGAAACACATGACTCCAGATGGGGGAGAGGTGGCCACAACTTTTCCTGGCCCTTAATTCTGGAGTTTTCCGACGGGGGCCTCCCCCATGACCCCCGACGCCTCTGGCTATGCCCCGGTCATGTGGGCCACTTACATCACCCATCTTCCCCAGAGCTGGAGTCACTTCAAAAGAAAGTTTGTCTGCTCTGGAGGCCTTCCTATGACCTCCCAGAGATGCTGGCCTGGGAGAGAAGGCCTCGGAGCCTGAGTTGGAGTGGAACTTTTGTGGTCTTTCATCTAAAAAAGAAGTGCGCCAGCCTAGCTGAAGGTCCCTTTAGTGTTAAACCTCAAAGTTAATCAAGATGTCCCCAGAACTCCAAGTGCCCCAAATGGAGAAATGACCAAACGGCCCCCGCCCTGCTTGTGCTGCCATCGTTCCTGGTGCCCGGTCTTAGAAACCGCTATTGGAGCTCCCAGGAAGGGGGCAGGGGTTAACTCATATTTCATTTCTTTGGAAGAAGTCTTGACTTGGATGTCTTGTGAAACACATTTGCCTAACTAGAAGCAAAAGAGAAGGGAGACTTTAGGGGCCGGGGCCCTGCCGGGGTCCAGCTGACCTTCACCTAAAGGGACCGGAGCTCTGGGAGCCGGGGATGGGGCATCTGCAGTTAGGGTCACTGCTGCCAGGATGCAGAGGAGAGGGGGCAGCCTCCGAGATGGGCAGCGGGCAGAGGAGAGAGGGGCAGCTCTGAGATGGGCAGCGTGCAGAGAAGAGGGGGCAGCCTCCGAGATGGGCAGCGGGCAGAGGAGAGAGGGGCAGCTCCAAGATGGGCAGAGGAGAGAGGGGCAGCCTCCGAGATGGGCAGAGGGCAGAGAAGAGGGGGCAGCCTCCGAGATGGGCAGCGGGCAGAGGAGAGAGGGGCCGCCTCGGAGATGGGCAGCGGGCAGAGGAGAGAGGGGCCGCCTCCTAGATGGGCAGCGGGCAGAGGAGAGAGGGGCAGCTCCGAGATGGGCAGAGGGCAGAGGAGGGGGGGCCGCCTCTGAGATGGGCAGCGGGCAGAGGAGAGAGGGGCAGCCTCCGAGATGGGCAGCGGGCAGAGGAGAGAGGGGCAGCTCCGAGATGGGCAGCGGGCAGAGGAGAGAGGGGCAGCTCCGAGATGGGCAGCGGGCAGAGGAGAGAGGGGCAGCTCCGAGATGGGCAGAGGGCAGAGGAGAGGGGGCAGCCTCCGAGATGGGCAGCGGGCAGAGGAGAGAGGGGCAGCTCCGAGATGGGCAGAGGGCAGAGGAGAGAGGGGCAGCTCCGAGATGGGCAGAGGGCAGAGGAGAGGGGGCAGCCTCCGAGATGGGCAGCGGGCAGAGGAGAGAGGGGCAGCTCCGAGATGGGCAGCGGGCAGAGGAGAGAGGGGCAGCTCCGAGATGGGCAGAGGGCAGAGGAGAGGGGGCAGCCTCCGAGATGGGCAGCGGGCAGAGGAGAGAGGGGCAGCTCCGAGATGGGCAGCGTGCAGAGAAGAGGGGGCAGCCTCCGAGATGGGCAGCGGGCAGAGGAGAGAGGGGGCAGCCTCCGAGATGGGCAGAGGGCAGAGGAGAGAGGGGCAGCTCCGAGATGGGCAGCTGCCACGGACTCTCCTGCCCGAGCCTTTCCCTGGCTCCCTAAAACTCGGGCCGGAGGCCGGGCCTGGCCGCTCTTGGCTACATGGAGGGGGAGGGGAGATTAGATTAAAAGTAGGGGGGTGAATTGTCCAGAATAAGGGGTGAGCGGGAGACGGATGTGGCCCCGATTCTCTTCAATGCTTCCTGGGTCCTTGAGACCCAAAGCTCACATGGTCCCCCGGAGAATCGTTCCCAAGCACAGGCGGCTCCTCACTCCGATTGCCGGGCGGCAGTCCTTGGCCTTGGGGGGCTCCCTCCCGCCCCCGGCCTGGGGAGCTTGAAAGGGGCTAATCCATGGCGAAGGCGCTGCCCATTAACGGCGGCTGAGTGAGTGACATCTGCACGTGCCGGGCTTGCAGAAAGGGAGTGGGCCCGAGATCCCCTCCCCCAGCCGCTCCCTCTCTCTTTTTGTCTCCTGGTCCGAGCTGCCACTTCGGGCGGCCGGGAAAGCGCAGTCGGGGATGGAGCCCTGGTGCTCCGGCCGCTGCTTTGAAATAGCGCTCAGCCTGGGAGCACTCCCGCAGGAAAGATTGGCGGCTGGGAGCGCCGGGGAGCCAGACAATCCGCCCGGAGGGAGCCGGGAAATCTGCCCCAAAAGCGAGAAAATCCGCCCCAAAAGGAGCCGGAAAATCCGCCCCAAAAGGAGCCAGAACATCAGCCCAGAGAGGGAGCGAGAAAATCCGCCCGAGAGGGAGCGATGGGCGGCGGGGGCGGGAAGCCGCGCCTTTGTGTGCAGGGCGCTCCCGCCGGCTGCTTGGCGCCGTCGGGGAAAGGGTTAACGCACACCTAGCGGAGTTGGGGGAGGGTGCCCACTTCAGGATTCCTTAAGTATCTCGAGGGCTCCCTCCATCTTTCTCACGGCTCTTTCGGAAGATGGCCGTGTTCCCCGGGTTGGCCGCCCCCGCCGAAAAGCAGCCTCCCTCCTCCCCTGCCTCCCGCTGCTGAGCCGCGCTGCTCCGGCGGACTGCAAGCCCCAGGAGCCGGGAAGCCTCGGGAGCCGGGAAGCCTCGGGAGCCGGGAAGCCTCGGGAGCCGGGAAGCCTCGGGAGCCCGGCGGCCCCGGAGCATTCCCAGGCGCTCCGCCAGCCGCCGCAGCCGCCGGGGCGGGCTCTCTCCGGCGAGCCCCGGATCTCGTCCCCCCGCTGCCCGGCCGAGATGCACCGCGGCGCGGGGCTTTGTTCGCGAGCCGAGGCTGGCCCCGAGCGGGGGAGCTCCCGGCTCTAGGAGAGCGGCCGTCCTCGGTTCCGCCGGGGTTCCCCGCGTCCCGCCGAGTCGCCACCTCCGGGCACCGGGTGTTCTGTGCCAGGAACCGTCGCCGGGCGCGCCGCGCGGAGCTTTCCAAAATGCCCGAGGCAAACTACTTACTGTCCGTGTCTTGGGGTTACATCAAGGTGAGTTCCTGCCCTTCAAGCTCCCTTGGAGGCGCCGGGCGAGGGCCCGGGCCCGGGTTCTGCGCGTTTTAGGGAAGAAAGCTCAGGGAGCGTTGGCCGAGAACTGGGACGGAGCGCCGGCGGACTCCGAGGCTGCCCCTTCTTTCCGGGCCGGGCTCCGGCTGCCTGGCGCCTTACTTCGTGCTCCAACTTTGTGCACGCTTCCTTTGGCGAGGGGGCTCATTGACCCCCAATATGCATTGCAGCTAATTGTTAAAAAAAAATCCACCCAGGGAAAGCAAATAGCCTGCGTGTTCTTAGCCAGATTCTCTCCAACGGGAGGGAAAAAAAACAACTCTTTATTTTTTCATTGTGTTGGAAGGGTTGTGATATTAATGAGAATAAGGAGAACCCGCGTTTCCAGGAAAATGGCCCTGGAATCGCCTCTAATTACAGGGTATTTGTATTGTAGGGACATGAAGCCGGGTGAAACCTGTGCCCCCTCCCTCCAGGTTCCCCACGCCGCTCTCCCGGTGGGAAAGTTAAGCACAATTGCCTTGGTGATGGGCTCTCATTTCTTGTGTGAAAAAGCCATCGCTTTTCCTTTCTTTCCTGAACAGTTCAAGAGGATGTTGAACCGGGAGCTGACCCACCTCTCCGAGATGAGCCGCTCTGGGAACCAGGTGTCCGAGTATATTTCCAACACTTTCCTAGGTAAGGTATTTGCTGTCAACTTTTCAAATCCTTAAAAAAAAAATTCCCTTTTTTTTCGCCCTGGTCCCTGGGGCCAAGCCTGAGAGGGAGGGGTCCGGGCTGGTACTCTCCATTGTATGCCCCGCCCACCAGGTGAAATCAGTCTGA